>NW_015090995.1:13676765-13747617 GCF_001431845.1 Calidris pugnax | reverse complement strand
CGGCAGGGAGAGGCGGGGGGCGCATGCGCCCAGGGGGCACGGCCCTGCCCGGCGGGGCGGCCGCGGGTGTCAATGTCCCCCGTGTGCGCTTCCTCCCTCCCTTCCTGCCCCTCGCCTCCGTGCAGGGGCAGCTCCCCGAGGCTGGGCTGGTGCAGTTGGAGGCTTTGGTGGGGGGCGGTTGGGGAGAGGTAAGGAGACAGCTGGCCGTTGCCTCGTGGTGTGGGGCCTGTGGCTCCACACAGGGGCAGGAGGTGGCCAGCTGCAGGGGGTTGACACGGAACGACTCACACCTTGTTTCCCTTCAGGACTTGGACCTCTCAGAGGCTGTGTCAGCCTTGTTTTGGTGCCGGACACAGCTGCCGTTGAGCGGGGTGTCCTAGTGTCACACCTTATTCCTGGTGGGTTTGGAAGGGAGGAGGGAGAGGTGCACTGGCCGCAGGGCTGTGTGTTCTGGAGGGACGATGGTGCCAGGGCAGCTCTTGCTGTGGAAGTGCCCTGTGTTGCCCCTAGGCTTGACCCACCCTGGGGAATAACATACAATCCCCACCCCTGTGCCCCAGCATTCTGTTAGGGCTCCTGATATTGTAGGTAAGATTGTATGTATCTAAGCAAAAATAGTTCTGTGTCCTCCAAAGTGGAGTCTGGAAGCAACTCGCATCTTCAGAGTAGAACTGCATTTTAGTATTCTGTTTTTTCTTACAAACGCTTGTGTACATGCTTAATTTAAAACACGTGGCTAATCCAGTTGAAGTCAGAAGTCTCATTTGCATGAATAAAGGGATGGGATGCATAAGCCTGCAGAGTTGTGGTCAGGTTATTATGTTATTAAGTTACCAAGGGCTGTCTAATTTGTCCCTAATGAAGGGCTGAATTTTATAGGTAGAACTGTAGTATAATACTGCAAGTGCTTTACTTAGTGGAGAGAGAAGCAATTGTGCTGTGAGTCACGGATATTTAAAAGTAGCTTTACGAGCTGGTGGGTACATTACACTTACCCAACCAGAAGCATAACCTACTGCACTTACAGTTGTGTACTTACTTACAGTTGTAACTGTTTTGGCCTGTGTAGGAAGAAGGCTGTAGCCCACAAATGCAGATTATTAAGTATTGTTGCTTGATCCAGTCTCCACAGGTGGTTGATTGTTTTCTTTCCATTAGGAGTGTGCAAAAAATTGTGAGCTTTTGGCAGAACGAAAAGTGAATTAGGTGGTTCAGGTTTCTAAAGCTGTAGTAATAGTCTTACTGCTGCAGTCTAGTTTTATTTATGTGTATAGTAACTTTCTTATTATAGTTGCAGTTTTGTCTCAGATTTATATTGTTGCCTCTGCAGAGGGAAGAAGAAAAAAAGAAATAAATAGAGGAGTGTGCTGAGTTTCTTCTTGTACCTGTTATGGATAGATAGACTAAAACAGTAATAAGTTTGCAGTCTTTTATAAATTGACTTTTTTCCAAACAAATGCTTGTTTGGTGCTGAGGTTAAAAAAGAACCCCAACCTCTCAGAAACTGCTTGTTCTGTTTTATCTATGTGTTAATCCCTGACAGTTTTATAATGTTTTAGCCCATAAAGATTTTTACACTTAGTTACTTTTGGTGGTGTGTACTCCGAGTGAATTTTCTTCCGTTTTGTTAATTATAATTTCCCATCCATGACTGGTTTTTGTTACTGTTTGAAATGAGAGGAGCATCGTTTTTATTTCCTATTTTTCAAATTAATTATCATTAATGTACTATTCCATTAAGACTTACCTTGTAAGCAAGTTTATTTGGTTCAGCAATCTTGAGACTTTTTGACATGACTATAGTGCTGTACACTGTAGGCAGACTTTAGACCACAGATATTTTTTTTTCTTATGCTGCTGTGCTTTTTTTAACCCTCCAGGTCTTTTAAGTAGTCATTACAGAACAGCTACATAACTCTTGAATTTTATTTTTTTTTTTTTAACCAGGGGATCATTGATATAGAGTTATTCCCATTTTCTTACTGTTGCTCTTTCTTTTGTGGTACTCTTTGACACCAAGTTGTTTTCATTAGTTTCTGAAAACGCATCTCTGGGCTTCACCAGGTCCCCCTGGAGAGATTTGTAATTTTGGATGTTGAATTAATTAACTAGAGTGGAAGGACTAGGCATTTGCAGCAAGCTGTGTGGCATAGTAGTTACATTAAGTCCCCATGTCGTGAAGCAAATGCACTACTATTTGAGAAGCAAATTCAGCTTTAGTTCTTCCATGTTCTCCCCTCCGCTTGTGCTTGCCCTTGCCACAGAAAGGGAAAGAAGGATGCTGTGGAAAAAGTTGCTCAAGCAGCTAAAGAAGTTCTGCTGTAAGAATAACCTTAATCTCCCCTGAGGAGGAGCCAATGTGACAGGTCACAGTGTGTTAGTGAGGATTGTCCTTCATGAGGCTTGTACTCAGCAGTCTTGGAGAAACTGAAAGGCACAGAGCTCCCATCTTTGTTCTTATCACTTACCAGCCTTAGATCTCTCATGTGTCCCCAGTGCCTGACTTAGCACTCGGACTACATTTACATCTCCTGAACCACCACATATAGCAAAGGGATTCTTCTGCTACTGTGATAATTTTTTTTAAATAGTATTCAGTTTAGAAAGGCAATGAAGAATAACATCTTTATCTTGATGGGTTTATAGGAGGTTGAGGAGTGGGAGACCACCACAGTGGAAAGCTGAATGATGTTAGTTGTTTTAGGACATGTAGCAGGGGTGGAGGAGGTATTTACAGGAAAATTGCTTTTTCATTTGTCATAGATGATTCTCTGCACTGTCACATAGACAGCAACATACTTGGCCAAGGCTACCTTTATTAGCAAAGCAGGCAGATGTTGAAGTCTTAAAAATACTACTTTGCCACCTCTGTCTTTTATTGAACTGAAAATATAGCTTACATTAATGGAATTTTAGTTTTTATAATGCTTTGCCTGAATTGTATTAAGTGTCACAGAGTTCTTTTCTGTAACAAACTCTCTTTTCAGTGCCAATGTTTTGCCAACCAACTGGACACCTGGCTTCCCAAAAGCTCAAATGCATGTTTTCTAAGCTTGGCAAGTCAAGATCAAAATGAAGTTATAATAAAAATCCATGTGGATTTCTAATTTGGAGTCTGAGGTTCAAGACAAAGGTGAGAAATCCTGAAGAAACGGGAGTGCTTCATAGGTACACAAATTGGGAAAAGCAGTTTATTTCCTTTGAAATTACTGCAGTTGTTCTGAATGATACTGAGTCCGCTCTGAAGGTGTATGATCTGCTGATTCTGTTGATACTAATGCAGCTACCTTGCTGCTTAGTAATGTCAGCATTTGGTAAGTTATCTCTAGTTTATATAAATTTCCACTGACTGTCATGGATCTCCCACACTAGAGAAAATGTAAGAATTAATATCTTGTTTTGTATAACCTGTTTAGCATCAGTTTTCATAGTGGCACCTCTCAAAAAAATCCCAAACCCAAAAAACAGTGTAATCCTTTGATGAATCTAGTATTAATCTGTATTAATCTAGTCTCAGAGACAGTAACATTATGCTCTTATAGGTGTTTGAATTCTCAGTGCACTTAATGTAGAAAAATTGCTAGGTCTGACAGGTGTGGAAAGTGAGCAAAACTTGTTAACTATGGAGACGGGATATGCAGAGTCAGCACTTCATGGATTAATGTGATGGCTTGGGACTTTGTGGCTTTCTAGTGGAGCTTCCAAACATTCAGTAATCGGTTTATTCAACACAGGGTACTGGTTTAAATATTCTAAATAAGCACTTAAGGACTCCTAGTAGCAAACTTATTTCCCTCTGGACTTTACAGATGACGTATCAGTGGGCTTTTAACCTGCCACAGAAGGAATACTGCTAAATGTCCTACACACTAGTGCGAAATCAGTTGGCCAGTTATGGTTTTGTCCTAGGGTGTTGAGATTGAATGCTCAGAGATTGCTACTAGTAGCAGAAACTAGTAATAAACTTGTGATCTTTTATATCTAGTTAGAAATCACTATGTAGGCAGTTAAAAAGCAAAAAAAAAAATTATGATTCTTAATTTCCTTTTTCTTGTTCTGCATAATCTAAGATCTTCACACGAAGTCGTATCTCCTTCCCAGCCCTGACCAGAGCACGTGTCTTGTGAGGTTGTGCTACATCTGCAACCTGAACAGCAAAAACCACCCTGCGGCTTCCTGGGGTGGGATGGGTTTACTGGGGCTTTAGTCCAGGCATCAGTGCCCTTTGTTGAGGTTGTCTATTGCTTCTGTGCTGTCTGGAGCTTAACATCTACTTTTTAATAACCATGTTATACCAAGCAACTGTAGTGTAGTTTAAAAAAAAAAAAAAGATTGATTTACTTAACAGGATAGCTAACGATATTTAAAAAAAAAAAATGATGTCCCTTCTGTAGTTTTGGTAAATTTGTGTGTGGATAGGCGGGGCAGTGGGAAATGGTACAGAATTGTCTATTGACTGAAGATTCAGTATATTTAGAACACAAAATGCATCGATACATTCTCACCTGCTTATTTGAAAGTTTAGATGTTGGAATGTAAACTGAAGTTGTGGCTCAGCTTCCATAAACTTTGTGTTTGTAAGGCCCTTTACTGTGTTTATTTAAATCAGTTTCTCATGGCCTCTGCACAGATCTTAGGGGCTGACCTGCTGGAGAGCAGCTCTGAGGAAAAAGACCTGGGAGTCTTGGTGGACAATGGGATGCCCATGAGCCAGCAATGTGCCCTTGTGGCCAAGAAGGCCAATGGCATCCTGGGTTGCATCAGGAAGAGTGTGACCAGCAGGTCAAGGGAGGTTATCCTCCCCATCTGGAGTACAGTGTCCAGTTCTGGGCTCCCCAGGTCAAGAAGGACAGGCAACTGCTGGAGAGGGTACAGCAGAGGGCTACAAAGATGATTAGGGGCTTGGAGCATCTCACAAGGAGAGGCTGAGGGACTTGGGTCTTTTTAGTCTGGAGAAGAGAAGACTGAGAGGGTATCTGATCAATGCCTATAGATTCTTAAAGGGTGGGGTCAGTCTTTTTTCAGTGGTGCCCAGTGACAGGGCAAGAGGGAACAGGCCCAAACTTGAACATAAGAAGTTCCATCTAAACATGAGGAGGAGGAACTTTAAGGGACGTGAGGAACAGTTTGAGGGTGGCAGAGACCTGGAACAGGCTGCCCAGAGAGGTGGTGGAATCTCTGTCTCTGGAGACATTAAAAACCGGCCTGAACATGTCCTTGTGCAACCTGCTCCAGGTGGACCTGCTTTGGCAGGGGGGTTGGACTAGATGATCTCCAGAGGTCCCTTCCAACTCCATATCATTCTGTGATCCTCTGAGCTGTATTTTCCTGGATTCAAGGCAGAAGTTGGGAAGGAATCTTACCAATATTTTGGTTGACAGGTGTAGTTTACAAGTGATTAAACTGAAGAGCAAAAATGAGTTGTTTTTTCAACCCAACTGTGGCTTCTCTTGAGCTTAGCAACGCAAAGTCTGTCATGCAATGCATATGGGTTCATCTGAAGATCAAGAGATTTTGTCAAAATGTTCCGCCCTGTCCTTATCTAAACTACAGATGTCAGATACAACAATGAAAGCATTTTAACACAGAAATGGCTTTGGATACAGAAATCCACATAATTAAAAAATGTGTCAAGGACCTGAGACATGTCTTTGCAAGTCATCAGGTCTGATTCTAAAAATTTATCTTCCACTTGGAGGAGTCTTCATTGTAGTTGATGAACCATTTGAAGATCATGCTTCTTTTTGATGAGATTATGTATAAAAATGCTGGAGCTATTGGATGACAGTGTTCATCTGGGTCTGGAAAGTTAGAAGGTTCATAACTATTCCTGATGAGGTCATTTGTGGGAACAGATCTCAACTAAATAAAACGGGGCCACTGGTACTGAAAGAATAGTAGACACAGAAGTGTAAGCTGGGTCCTGCCAATCATGCAGGAGGAAAAAGAATCACAAAATTAACTCTTATGTATTCTTTAAAAGTGACATAAATCGTTTGGTGACTGCATCATTATGCATATCCACATGGAAGATCTGAAGACAATTCTTAACTTTATAAAGTAGATTTTTATGAACTTTATTGATTTGTTAATGGACTAATAATGGTCTCCTCTCTTGCTTGCTATAAATTTCTTTGAACAGCAGAGTATCCAGAGCAAGAGCCTCCTTTGCCCAGCTCTGACTGTGACTGAACACACGTTCTGTGGGGGGCATCACTCGGGCAAAGCCTGACTTGTAATGCAGGTGGTAGTGCTGTGTTTATTAATGAACTAGGTTGAGAGGACAAATAAGAACTGGGAACAAAGGTAAAAATGTGATTGAAAAATCTTCTGGTTTAAGTATTATTGAAAAGAAAACAGTAATTTTTACAACTGGTAGCTAGTGATTTTTCTCTTTCTATTGACATATAGAGAAATGTCAACTTTGAAGTAAAATCTGTGGCCTACAAATGTTTTGCTCCAAATTACAGATGTTAATCTTTTTCTTCATAGAGGCCTGTTGAACTCCAGTAACTGTTACCATTACACAGTGTAATCATCTTGATGGATAATGTGAAAGGAGTTGCGTGTCTGCTCATGCTTTTGAGATCTTAATTTTATTTGCTCTAAATTAGAAGCAGTTCTTGTGCAAAGATTAAGTATACTGCCACTCTCCTCCTTTCCACCCAGAATTTCCAAAGCCAGTAACTTAAAGCTTGGTGGGTACAAAGGTTTCCCTCATCCCTTTTATTTTCCTACAAGGTGATGATATGGTTTCTTATTCTTTTGTTTGTTCTGCATTTTGTTACATGTACTGAAAGTATTAAAAAGAGCTTGTGGGTGGTGACTTTTCTGCTTTCTGAGACACAGTCAGATGAAGGTTGTCCCTGGCCACCACTTCGGACGAAGGGGCAGGAACCCATCCTGAGGTCCTGTAGCCAGCATTGGCTTATACCCCTGTGAAACAAACCTTATGTATTCTTAAAAAGGCTGTTTTCTAGCTTGAGGGTACAGTTTCACAGTAGCTTCAACCTTTCTAAATTCAGGCTGTGATTTGGGTGGTCTCTCCTTCGTGTTAATATTAGAGCATTAGCATTGCACTGGCCTGACCAGAGCTGTCTAAAGCCCTTCTTTTTTTTTTTTGTTCTGTTGTTTTGTTTTGTTTTTTCCCTAAGCTTGTCTTCAGTTCTGGTCCTTGATCTTTGTGACTTTGCAGCTGGGAAGTGCCAGGGCTTACACAGCAGAAGGAAGGCATGACCAGCCATAGCAGAGTGTAGGATTTGCTGAAGTTGGAGGTGGTAGAAACTTTACTCGTGCGGAACAGTCACCTTTGTTTTATCTCAGATTTTTGTCTCTTTTTTTTTTTCCTTTTTTTTGGTAGGGGAGGGGAAAGAGATGTGCCAATATTGTTGAGCTAATGGTGTTACTATATTTTGCCTAATGCCTTTATTAGATTTTTTTTTTGAAGGGAGAAACTTCTTCTTTGAAACTAGAGGCTCTTGGACTTAGCAAAACAATGTAATAGTAATGTTTACTTATTTATGAAACGCTGTCAGCGTTGTTCCAAACATGTAGTACACCAGTTCAACCTGAGTCTGTCACAAAGGAATACGAATGCTGACTGTAACAGGTTTTTTTTTTTTTTTTGAAAGTAAGTGAAAGTGTTGGTAAAGGACTCTAAAGAAAACATGTCAACACTTAGTGTTACCACAGTAAGCATAAATGAGAGCCTCTGCATTCTGCAAGTATTACAATTTTTATTCCAACTTTCAGAGTATCTTCTTTTATTTTTAGATGAATCTGCGTTCTGTATTTACTGTAGAACAACAAAGGATATTACAGCGTTATTATGAAAATGGAATGACAAATCAAAGTAAAAATTGCTTTCAGCTCATATTGCAGTGTGCACAAGAAACTAAGCTGGACTTCAGTGTAGTCAGGGTAAGTACTGAGGCCTTCCAAATTTGTATGTTAAAGTTTATACACTTTCATTTCTTTACATAAAATATTTGGTGAGGACTGGAGTCTCTAACTTCATACTTGTCTTAAATCAGACTTCAGTATGTGTGTGTGACATTCATTTTTATCCAGTGGGGCCTGTTTATAGTTTGTTTTTGCTGAAATGTCTTCACATGATTGCTGTATTTAGCAGGGGCCTGGATTGCACAAGGAGTGATTTATTTTTTTTGTTTGTTTCTTTGCTTATTTTGTTTGTTTGTTTGGGGGGGGGGGGTTGGTTGTTGTTTGTCTTTTGTTGATGGTGTTTTGGTTTGAGTTTTGCTTTTGCTTTTTTTTTATTAAATTGCAAATTAGTTTGCCATATAGAAACTTTGTGCAATATATTGTATCAAAGAAAGGTCATGTTATTAGGAAAGTGTTCTTCAGTTAAACAAATTTCTATAACCTAATGTATTTGGGGGAGTAATTGTGGAACTATTTCTTTTCACACAGTCTGTCACACTCGTATTCCATGTCACAATCATAGATATTGTGGTCCCTCATGGTTATTTACAGTGAGTACATTCTTTTCTTATAAAAGAAGAATGCTACCAGTGCTAACAGGAGCTCTTCCAAAGTCTCTGAGTTCCATGGGAAGGGAAATAATAACCCTTTTGTGAAACACTAGACAACAAAATGGCTGTTGTCTCAGAGCAGAAATAGAAATCGTGAAGCATTAGCTGGAAAAAATAACAACAGTAGTGGAGTTACCAGGAGTTGCTGCAATGCTGGACAGTGAAGAAGAAGTAAGATTAGTCTAGGTTTTTTTGTGGTGTACCAGTGTTATATTCACAGTAATGACGCCCCCTGCCCTCTAATTCTTAACTGGATTCCCCTCCCTCAAAGCACTCTGGTATTATTAAAACTTACTTTCTCAGCTCTAGGTGGTGGGAAGTTGTGAAAGTCAGCCAGAAATTCAGACTCTCTGGAACAGACAAACAGTTGTAACAGGAATCTGGATGCTGATGATGCAGTCAGGGCCTGTTTTTCTATTTTTATTCTGATTGAAGGACCTAGAGGATGCAGCCAGTCCCTCCTCTACTTACAGTCATTCAGTCTTCGTCTTGTTTCCCTTTTCCTCTCTGTTTCCCTTGCTGCAATAATGTATCATGATCTTTTTTCCTTTAGTTTTCTTCTCTTACTGAGCTCCCATTTGCAATGCTTTCTTCCTACTTGTTAAGTGCAATGAAAACAGACCCAGCATTTGTCCTGCGTTTGTCATATTTTCACATGATATTACCTTTGTCTTCTTTACAACCCTCCTTTCTGCCTCTCCTAATTCTACCCTTTTTTCTTTTTTTTCATATAAAACTCTTGGACAGAGATCAGTACTTCTTTACACAATGTCTAGCAGAATGATACTTGGGTTGCAGCTGGCACTTGCAGCTATGACTATAATAGGAACATAAATTCCCTAAATGTAACTCTTATAATTCAAATGTCCTAGGTCTGTGAATATATTTTTTCCCCAAGTCAGGATTTCTACCGCCTTGTCCCTTAGAACTACATCCTATCTTTCCCATCTTGAGCTGGGTTGGAAAAAAAAAAAAAGGTTCTATTTATGATATGATGAAACCTCTACAGATTTATTACTGCAATACAGAAAAATATGTTATCCCTTTCAAAATGAGGAAATGTGGTAGAGTTACTCCTGGGAAAAAACCCTAGCCCTCTTCCAATTTAATAGCTATGTATTCTAGCTATGTCAGGCTTCAGTGGCCTGGTTTTGTTCACTAATATTAGCGTACTCCTGGTTGCTTTTTGTCTTTACATGAAATGTGAGCAATGTGACTTTATCAAGTGCAAAAGTGCTCCAGGTCTGATTTTCACAGTATGGCTGAGCACTGGGAGCAGCAGGTGTGGGGTTCTCCCCATAGTACAACAGCAGATATTAGAAGAGTTACAGTTTTGTTATTCTTCTATATCTCTTGTAGAGTTTCCTGAGGACACTTTATTTTCAGATTTAGGATGGACTTTTAGTCAAAACTAACGGCCAGGCACCACTGCCAGGCCCTCTGTGGTGTGTGTCTGGATTGTGGGACAGTCACAATCTGTTCCAGCTCTGCCATGTTCAAACTGGGAATGTAAAATCAGGGTCTCTTAAATTCCAAGTAATTTTCTGAACAGCTGGGCAATGTATCATCTCTTCTGGGAGCTTCTTCTCCACCTAAATAATAGTTGAGAATTTCAGTAATGCTCCCAGTGTTAGTGGAAGTGCTCCCAAAATTTACTAATTGGGGAATTTGATTGAAACAAACATTTTTGTATCTTTTCTTAGGATATTTTGTACTTAATGACTCCTCTGTCACATCCCAAATTAATATGATGACCATCAAGCTATTAACAGTGTGGAGCTTCCCTTTCAGTCTAAGGGTATAGTTTTACTTAATTCTTCTCAAGGCTAATGTCTCAGAGTGCTAAAAATAGGAGGTTTTGTACTCTTTCCCTTCTCCCAGCTGTGCAGTTCTTTCTCTCCCATCTTTCTTCTTGTGCTGATCGTTTCTGGTATTTATTCAATTTCAGAGTAACCCAGTTAAATTTGCTAAGCTTACCAAAACTTTTTTTTTCCCTCACCAACTCAATTTTATGCCCTTTGGGGGTTTTGTACTCACTGATCTTTCAGGTGGGTGCTTTTGAATAAATGGTGGGAGTGAGAAGCTGGAGACATGGTCAGGAGAATGGGACTTTTAGCAGTGGTAAATCTGACGTGCTGTCTCATGAAACTGTACTTTAATTCCAAGTGAATAGTAGTGCTAGTAAGTTATTTGCATTTCTTTGAATGCATTTCTTTTCAGGAAAACTGTGAGGAAGCACTTCAGATTTTAATTCTATACAGTTGAAAATGTTTGAGATGAAATCTTTTTTCCTGGTCCAAAATTTGCAATGTCTCTATTTAATTATGAGTTCTATCTTGAAAGCTTATTAACTGAGCAGAAATTATTAAAAAATAAATTTGATCTTCTAATTTTGTTTTATGCAATAAAGGAAAGTAACTTGAGAGCTGTGGCTATGGTTTCTGCTTTTGAGGAAAAAAAATTATCACTAGTAACTGAGATTTTACTCCATAGGATGCAGCAACTCATGCCTCAAATTAGGCATTTTGTAAAATCTGACAGCAAAAATCAGTAGAATGGAATGGGGGCTTCGGCATACTTCTGTATGGCAGGGATGTGTATTTTCCTGTAGCAAAATCTGTTTACTTCCTTAGCAGGTATTGGTCTGTGAAGAAAGCTTTCCTCTTTTCATGTGATGAGATGGAAACCTAAGATAGGTACTCAGTGCAGTTTCCTTGTTGCGGGGTGAGGGAGTTTATTGATTAAATCAATGGATTTGGGTTGCTGACTGTTGAGATCTTGCTTTGGTTTGGTTTTAGGCGTGCAGCAGATGATATCCAAAGTGGTGCAGAAAACTGTTTTACCGTATCTCTATACGGGTATCTGATCCTTTTCATAACCAGTATAATCAGATGGAAAGGTTATTTTTCATTCTTTGGCACTTGTATCCTGTTCACTTATGCCCTTACATTCAGTACAGACCTACTGTGGTGAAAGAATTGAGCAAGTCTTGTCTCTCTGATCATGAAAATTATCAGGAGTAGTTAGGTGGTGCTTGTGCTTCCATTGTTAGGTCTGATGCTTCTACTGGATTAACTATCTTTGTCTTGAAATACTGAAGTTAACATTTCCCCTTCAATTCTTTTAGCTACATCTTAAATGTGTTACTTGCAGGACAGGCTTTCCTGTGTGTTTAAAACAGCAGTACATTTTAACCTATGCACAACTGCCATAGAACCTGGATTTTTTAAAAATTTTTTCCTCCACTATCTTTTACATAAAACGATAGACTGTCATTGTCACTTTCAAAGATGTCCACAATAGCAAACTTCTCTTGAAGTTAAGTCCTGGTCATCCTAATCTTGTCTATCAGTGTCTTTCAAAAGCAGGTTTTCATGTCAGATCTTATTTTGTGCAGGTGGCAGAGGAGGAATTAGTCCATGGGTCTGAATACTTCACAACGTTGTCTTGTAGATGTCTAATAGAAAGAGTTCTTCTTTTTCTTCTCTCATCTACATTCAAGAATTGGCAGTTTCTGTTCAAGGCAGTTTTGAAGGTTGTATCTCAGAGTTATTTGGTTACAAAAGTTTAGCTACATACCTCAGTGATGTTTCTGCATCCCAAGGTGCTAAATATTAAAAACTTAAATTTGGGGGAATTTGTCACAGTGGTGGCAATGAAATAAATCTGAAGGGTAACTTGAGACAGGAGGCACGATACAGTGGCAGGATTTTTGAGAAACTGTGGCTTTGGAATTGAGACTGGGGTTCTCGTCTATTAGTGTGTGAATCCCAAGCGCCAGATTCATGGGTTTCCATCGTGTGATGTTCAGATGCTGCATAATCAGTAGATGATTTACATACTTGTAAACTTAGGTCTTGAACACTTAACATTTCATCGGATCTGCTTAAAAATGGAATTGTCTATTTTTTTCTGCTTCTTTAATGCTTTGTTTTGTGTTTGTTGTTGTTGTTTGCAGACGTGGGTTGGCAATAAACGAAGGAAGATGAGCAGCAAGAGTGCTGTAGAATCTGGGGGCACTCCCCCAGGGACTGTCCCTACTACTCCCTCAGTACCTCCAGAAGCAGCAGTTAGAAACGTGGTAAATATTGCTCGATCCCAAAGTCAGCAGTCTTCTTGGACTTCTTCTAGTAACGATGTAATAGTTACTGGTATATACAGTCCTGCTAGTTCAACCAGTAGGCAAGGATCCACCAAGCAGGTGAACACTTCAATGGCAGAAATACATAAAACCTCTATTCCACGACTACCAGGAAAAAATGACACAGAATTTCAGCAGCAGCACATCCCTATAGGACGACAAGTACCACATTGTAAAAATGCTTCCCTGTTAGTGGGAGAAAAGACTATTATTTTATCTAGGCAAACAAGTGTACTGAATTCTGCGAACTCCATATATAGTCACACTAAAAAAAGCTATGGTGGTTCATCAGTCCAGACTGCAGAGTTGGTGTTACCTCAGAAGCCCATGATATGCCACAGGCCCTGTAAAGCTGAACCCGTGGGATGTCAGAGGTTACAAAAACCGGAACATGCAGCTCTCGCATCGCATGTGCCCCCTGGACAAAGGGCTAATACCAGGGACCCTTCTTGTAGCACACAAAACCTGGAAATCCGTGAAGTGTTTTCTCTGGCAGTTACAGATCAACCTCAGAGAATTGTGGCAGGAGGTGCAGCGCAGAAGCATTGCTCGGTGGAAGGCAGCTGTCTGTCCATCGCGATGGAAACCGGAGATGTGGATGATGAATATGCTAGAGAAGAAGAGCTGGCATCCATGGGAGCACAAATACAAAGCTATTCAAGATACTGTGAAAGCAGCAGTTCTGTTCGAGTAGAGAACCAAAGTGCAGCTTTGTCTGGGCCTGGAAGAAATGTGAGCTGTAGTTCACAGATGGTGAATGCCAGGGACGTGCCTGACAACATTCTCTACCATAACAGAGACTACCACTTGCCTGCACGGACCTCATTACATACAACATCCAGTACATTATATAACAGTGCTAACCCATCAAGAAGTACCTTTTCTCCTCATTTTACATCTTCAAGTCAACTGAGGCTGTCACAAAACCAAAATAATTACCAGGTAATCTGTCAATTTATCCGTCTTCAAGTTTTGAAGACAAGGTTGTAGATAAGTACTGTTTTCTTTAAAAGTTGGTATGTGGTCAGTGATGGGTTCACCTTTCTGCAGGCTGTGCTCTATTTACATCTTTTGGTGGAGGTAATTTCTTCTTAAACAAAGGTGCAGGTAGGGCTGTAGTATGGTACCACTCCTACCTGTAGAGCTGAGCCCGGGGCTGTGGTGGGTGGCTGTATATTAAAGATCAGTGTATATTATAGATTCTGTAGATAAACTTTGGTTACAAGAGGTTTGTGCCTGCAACTGCTGATGCTTTCTAAAGCCTGTGTGGTCCTGGCATAGCTTGCCAGCGTGTGTCACAGCTATACCCTTGTTTGTTCCTCTGTAGACATACTTCGCACGTAGCACAGGGCAGAACATGGGATCGTGCCATCATTTGTGTGCTGTACAGTTGCTTGCCCTTATTAATGTCAGCTTGGATTAGCTCTTCCATCAGCACTGCCTGTACCCCCTGTGCAGTAACCAATCTCTTGGACCCATTTTCTCTTAGGGATTAGGATCTCCTGCAAGCTAGTTAAGATGATGGGAGGCACTAGGTGAGCAATTCTTCCTCTCCCACAGCATCTAATTCAAAATTGGTTTTACATTCAATCTCATGATTTCCTCATCTTGTAAGAGTGTCCCTTCAGTGATAAAGAGAGGAGAAAATTAAATGCAGATAGTTGAAGAACTAACAGAAGAAGCTACAACACTGACACATGTGTTTTTTATTTTTTATTATAACTAGAGGAGAGAGAGTTGTGCGGCAAACATCCAAACTGATATTTTTTTCAGGGACTTTTATGCCATGTGACATGACATAGTCTAGAGACACTGCGATAAAAAACTTAAGATAAAAATCTTAAAATAATTAAAAATAAATGTGTTATCTTTGTGCATTTGCCTGTTACTACCGTTTTAATTTATCCTGAAAGTGAACCATGTAAACAATGTACTATCTTTTACTGGTATAGGGAACATATAGGAAACAATACTTCATTTTATTTTTTTTTGTCTGACTCGTTCCTGTCTCATGTGAGGAAATGAAAGAAAGCTTTTGAGTCCAAGGAACTGCCACTTTTCACCAGAATTATTGTTTTTCTTGGTAAACATGACATTCGAGGAGCATATGTACTCTGGAGTAGATTCTGTGAAGTAGATGGGGCATCTGTAATTCTTACCACCTTTTCTAAGCTGAGCACTTTAGATGAACTGTTCTTTCTCTTTCTCCCTTCTCTCAGTCAGTATTTGCTATTACTGTTCTTACTTGAGTTATAAAATTCATTAAATGCTGTTTACTTTTGACATACCAGTTTTGTAGAAAAAAAGCTGTAAATGTGTACATCTTTTCAATAAAGGGCTGGTAAAGCTGCAATAGAGCATACAATAGAATTAAGGAAATTTTTCTAAAGTTTCATGAAGTGAAATATATTGTTGATGCTTCCAGCTATGTGCTCTTGATACTTTATTTTACTCTTGAAAAAGCAACAGTAAGACTTAGTTCTTAATACTTTTTTGAATTTTTAATGGAATTTGAAATAAGTTTGATTTGGGATATTTTGTGGGTAGGGACAGAATCACAGCTGGAATGGTTCATGATAGGTGACATTTTATCATGTGGCTTGTTATTGATCAGAACAAGGAGATCTCTGTAACTTCATTTTTGGGTTGTTTTTATGTTGTTTTTTTTTTTCTTGTTATAACAACATACCTATTATTTTTGTTAAGTTAGCAACTTGTCTGTAACCCTTTGACTCCCATGCCTGTCTCTTAGAAGTCCTGTTCTGTGAATTTGGGAATGCACCTTGGATTGAGGGAGCTCCTGTTTCCCATGGTATCCCTTGCCCTTCCACAGTTCTAAACCTTGGAAAAACTGTACAGCTTGCTATTAATTCACTTATTGCTGTCAGCATTCATGCTATGAACCTCTGAGATGACACTCTTCAGTACTAGAGAATTTATCAGGGAAGGCAGAAGCTGTGGGGTCAGGGCATATGGTATCATGGCTCTGGGGCAGCTGCAGAGGAACAGTGTCCTGCAGCCTGGCCAGATCCCACAGTACCTTGAAGAAATGATGGTGCTGATTTCTCCGGATCACTGCCTTCCTTGCTTAGTTTTTAGCACGTTCCTGAACAATGCAGAAGTAAGTCCTGTGTCTTAAGAGGTGTTACTAAATGACAGTGACACTTCTAACAGTCATTTATCAAGCTGACAAGAAAACTTCACCTACTGCCTTCAAAGTCATGTGCAGCAAATAGTGTACCCTGCTAGGTTGATAATGTATTTTGTTGAAATCATCAGTTCTGCACTACTTTAACCCCTTACTCCAAGTCCTCCCATTAAAATTAAGTGTAGTATGACTGCTCTTCCATATAGACACTCTCCTTATAGCTTAGTAATCCCCTTACAGCTTAATAATTGGTATACATAAAAATTTCATAGACATAGACATAGATTTTTTTAACAGATAGACTTATTAAGGATTACACTTCTGTATGTAGTCAGGTCCTGTGAGTTTTATTGCCTGTGTTAAGCCAATTTATCCATCACAGTGTAGGAATGGAAATCCTTAAAACTAGGGAAATGATCCTAAATTTAAAAATAGATTAAACCTGAGCGACATGATTATTGGAGTAGTTAAACATCCAAGCAGATGCTTCTTCAAAGTCAGGACAGTGTGATTTGTGTTCTGATGAAGTAATTACTGTTGTACATTGGTGTGGTATCTAATGAGCAATTAGTTATAGCTTTCTTACTGGTTCAATTAATCAAATTCATGTTAGTGTAGCTTAAGAGTAAATTTAATAAAGTGATCAATTTTAATGCCTGAGCAGTTTCAGTAAACAAATTGTTCAACCTACTTAGTTCTCTTAGTCTGGCTTTAAGCATATTGACCTAGAGAGGCTATTCTTGCTGCTCCTCCAGGCTGAATTGTGATTTAGTCTTGGTTTCCTCCCCCCAACCCTAAAGGACAAAATTACTGTTGAAAGTATGTGTGTTTTTAATTACTTTGTTATACACACTGAAGCACAGTTAGCTAATTTAGCCCTGTTTTCTTCAAGGGAAAATCCTAAGCCTTGCAGCTGGTACATCAGGATAGGGTACAACTATAATATATACTTACTTATTTTTAAGATTCACTTTAAGGATCCTGCTTTATATGAATGAGCTGCAAGTTTGCCTTATTTAAGGAAAAGGGACTTGTTATTTTTTGTTGTTAATTTTATTTTTTTAATGTGTCAAAGTGATTGGTTTACTTCCATAGAGATTTTTGCAGACAAAAGGAGGACTTTCTTGCTAGCTTTGGGCAGCGCAGCTTTTTGCTAGGGCCAGCAACATGGTCTTCTCTGAAGAGACTTGAACAAAGCCTTTCCTGACAAAGCCTTTCCTGACACTCATTCTTGTAACAGAAGTGGGGTTACCTTTGTCACAGGAGTTGCCTATGCTTTATTTCTGGGGTGAAATAATTCCAGCTGCAGGAATGCGGGGAGCCTATGGGGCTGTGGGGGGACAGCAGCTGTGAGCAGGCTGCAGCAACACCCGTGTGGCCTCAAGTAAAGCTGGGACACACGGGAACCTGTGTTGGGTTGGGGCTCTTGGTTTGTTCCAGTGCACTGTATCTGGGACAGCAAATCCACAAGTGAATTGGGAAGAGATGATGTAGGGGCCTCATGTAGCGTAACCACTTTAATGAAGGTACAGCATTGGCAATGCACAACTTCTACAGTACCTTTGAACTGTCTCTAGCATCTGCCAGAGGGGCTGATACTGAGACACAGTATGGGAAATTTCCTGAGAGAAGCATTGCAAGTTGTCACTTCTACAACTCATGGTAGCTGTTCCAGTTGGACTAGGACTGGAATTACACCTGTGGATGCAGGATTACTATCCATCTCACTCAAAAAATAACACCCCTCCAAAAAACTACCAGCTCTTTTGCCTTTTTTATAGACCCAGTTTAGGATACTCCCATGCATGTTGCCTTTCAAGAATTTGTATTAAGATAAACTTGGTTGTATTTGTCATCATACCTGTCAGAACTTGTGTGTGTCTTCCAAGTAACTGTTAATACTCTGCCAGACTGATTGCTTTATTCACATAGAAAGGCACTTTTTTCTGTAGCCCCACTTTAAATTTGTGAAGAGAAACCATCTGGGTGGATACCAAGGACACATTTATAGCAGATCCTGTGGTGTGATGCTGTTGTGTGGCATATGGAAATGTAATAGATGTAACTTGTTTATACAGAATTTCTAAAATGTATGTGTGCAACTAAGAAATTAGTATTTTTGACACAGAAGCTGGTGTAAACTTACCCTTAGGAGCGGAGAGTGTTTGTTTCTAGCTGCCCTCGACCCGCCTTGTGCTGTCATGAGAAAGTGTCGGGCCTTAGGTAACCTCCAAGCACTTCCAGTTAAAACGTTGAAGAATAAAAGTATCTTATGTGCTTGTACACTAGGCAAACTGTACTAAGTATTCTATATTTCATTATGCTTGTGTTGCAAGATTCATTAGTAAAGCACTTCCCAAATACAAAATCTATTAGCGTAGTTTGATAGTCAGCAGAATTGTGTAGCTTTTTCTTCCTCACACATGTAGTGCATATAATGACCTCAGATTGATTAATCTCACAAGAGCTATGTTTAGTCTCTCAAGAATTGCTTGTCTGCAGTAGAAGATGAACGTGGAATCCTAAATAAGCCTAAAATATTCCAGGCTATGACACATTTCAGATGGCCAGGGAAAACAGTCCAAGATTATTAAATAATAAAGTCTGACCTCTGGATGGTCATGGCAATGGGAATCAAGGCAGCTAACCTTTGCCTTCATACCCTCCCCTTCCTTCTCCAGCCTGATCTGCCTCGTTTTCCTGCTAATATGCAAATCCTTAATATCTGACACTGAATAGTTCAATTACTAACGTGATAGGTTTTGGTTTTTTCCTGAAAGTTTAACTGATGTGATTGAAAAATTATGTGACAGCAGTTCTGTCAGACGTTAGGCACTGTCTAACTCCAGTCTGCTTAATCTTACTGGTTTTGTGACAGATTGAAAATGAAAACCGGTGTTTGGAATTCCAGGTTTTAAGATAGCAAAAGTACAGAAACACTTGAGTTGCCACTGTGTTCTCTTACCCTCACCCAAAGAAACAGTGTTTTTTTTTTTTTTAGTCTTGCAACAGTAAGGCTGAGCGTGACTCTGTTTTGCTTTTAAATCTTAACCTTTGTTAAAGACATTCTTAGCAGAATTAAATGCACAGTATTGAAGTCTTGTGAAAGCTGCTCAGTATTAGCTATCATGGCAACCTAAGATGTTGTTCTGTTTCCCCTTTCCCCTCTGCAGATTTCAGGAAACCTTACTGTGCCTTGGATTACAGGTTGTTCCAGAAAAAGAGCAGTAAGTATATTTCCATCTAAGTATCTAATGTGTCAAGTGAAAGAATGAAAAGTTTATCTAAATGTATTTTTTTAAATGTCAGTTCTGTTTGTGTGGTAGGGGGTTTCTGGTTTTGTTTTTTCCCCTTTATACTTTGACTAATACAAACATTATCTGCAGACACAATGCTTGTGTTACCGTAAAGTTGATGGATATCTTTAAAAGCAGGCTGAGGTCATAATCCTAAATCAAGTATATGAATTGTGCTATTAGTTGAAATATAACATTTAAGTTGATAAGGACTAAGAGTTTAGAGCTCAAAATACATTTTTTTTAATCACAAAAATGAAATGGCTATTAATTGAGAGACAACTGAATGCTTGAGAGGATAACTCCCTCTTCAGCTGCTCTGCACATGCACAGAATTAGTCCGTGCTATCTGGAGTAACTCTCTCAAATCTAATTTTATCCACATGTATGTCACTTTACATTAGGCAGAATCAGCCAGGTTGGTGTCCTCAATTCACAAATGACTCCAAAACATAACACAAGGTATGAAACAGCTTTTGTCAGGAAAATTCCTCCATCTGACTCTTTAATTTGATTCCTGTACAGCATTTCCATTCAAGAGTAGTCTGCTTGCATCTCTGGAGAACATGTAGTATCTGCTGTCTTGCCCTGAAAATGCACCCTAAACCTGGGGATGGGATGGTACGACTCAGCTTTCCAGAGGCTGTTACATATTAGCCCAGCTGTACCAGAGGCAGTGCCTGGGGAGATGGTTATCAGAACCAAATTATCCCATCAAACCCCCCAAGCCATTGAGCTGTCAACGTCATCTGTGCTGTTTTGGCAATGATGTCTAGGTATTGGAAGAACCTTTCCTTGCCTTCTCCTCTCTGCAGTACCCAGTACTTTTTTCAGGTTTTTTAATGTTTTTTAGATCTTCTGTTTGAGCTTCAAAAGGTGTGAGTTTGGTAATGTTTCCTATCTGTGGTCCCAGGAATCAAAGGACCATCACATTCATTGTATTTTTTTTTCTCAGACTTTTGCTAGGTCTCAACTTTAGCCCCCTTCTAGTTTCTGCAGGCTGTGGTAGTATCACTTGTTTCTGTTTATACAGAGAGCACTTTATAAGAGCATCTCCCAGAGGAACCAGTGCTTTTATAAAAGTCCTGTTGTTGCTCGTTCCATCTCTTTTTTTTTTTTTTTTCTTATTTTTCCCCGAAATCCTAGTTCTCTTGAGTAGGCTTTTTTAAATGGAGCCCTTTTCTGGAAGTCACCTTCACTCTATCACTTAGTGACCTTTTAAAACGGCAAGCAGCTGGTGAGTGTCCTGGGCTACAGTTTCACTTTGAGCTGATTTGCACCTCGCTGTTGAAAGGGGGAGGTTTTTCTCCCCCCTCTCCCTGCTGTGCTCTGCCACCCCATCCCGAGCACTGGCGCTAGGATCTAATTGCAAGGTAATCCAGGTCAGGCGTCTGACCTGTCAGATACATATTCTTCTGCTGAGTTGGTCTTTCTGCTGTCTCTGGTGGGTTGTGAATTTAGGGATCAGATGAGGGCCAGAGCCAGCTCAAAGTGGGCAGCAGGAGCATGTGGCTGGGAGCAATCAAGAGAGTGGGGCACGATGCTGTCGCCTGCTTTCAGCACCGGGTAGGCTCTTGAGTCGTGGTGGCCACGCTCAATATTTGACACAATGAGTTTAAAACCTTCAAGGATGTGGAAATGCTAGTTTATTAGGATGGTTATTAGGGAATTCTTTTTCCTTAGACCTGTACTCCTGTATCTTTTTTAATCAATAAACTGCATAAAACCCATTGGTTAATACAGTCTGATTTGAAGCACCTGCTTCTGGACTTGTGGATGCACTTTCTCGAATTTAAATTTAAGCCTTCTTAGGGAGAAAAGTTCAGGAGCTGGCATTCTAAAACAGCTGTATATGCACAGGTGTAAGACAACAAAAAGAGAGAAAAAACTCGTACTTCCTAGGAAACTTCAGTTTCAAATGTGAAATTCTTTTGAAGAAAGAGTGTGAGGGAACAGAACTAGAATGGATAGAGTTGTAAAACTGCGATTATAGCAATTACTGCCATTCAAACAGTAAAAAGGCTAATCTGTATTTTGTTTAAAATGGAGAAAATTGTCTTTTAGATGCTCTGAATTTTTAATCTTTTGCCTTGATGTTTTGTTCCCCTTGCCCTGTCCTTCAACTGCATCAAGAAATAAAAACTGTGCAGTTCTGCAGAAACTCTTTCTAGTCTGCTCAGCTATGCTGTTAAGATGACGTAATCCTGACTCTTAATGAATATTAGTCTAGAAATATCAGTTCTCAGTTATTCATGAGAATGTCTTTGGAAATCAGAGAGTTCTGTATTCTGTCATGGTGCATGTGCAATGGCCTTTACAAATGCATTGATTTTGGGGTTTTTTATGGGGTGGTGGAAGGATAACAAGGATTAAAGAGAATGAAAAGGGGGAAAATATCTTCACTTGTGTCCTCACAGATAAGTCTTGAGTGTACTAACTGTGCTTAAGTCATGTGTCATCTGATGTCTTAGCAGAATGATTAGTATTTGTGGTAGATCCCTGGTAAGCTAGCTATGAAAAACATTTGGCACATTTGGTGTTGATTCTAGGTAAGCTGTGCCTGGCTGAGTTGTGAAGTTTTATTTTTGGGGGAGATCAGGGGTTTTGGTGTCCTGCTTTTTTTTTTTTTAAAAAAAAAATTTCTACATAGAAGTAGTTCTAGTGGTCTTGATATCAAGTCTGAAACATAAAGTCATTAAGATAACAGATTAAGGTTTTAGATTTCTATCTGCCCATGACTGTTCAGAAGCAGGCATAGTAAATCACATGGTATGTAGCTTGTTTATTTTGGATGGGATTTGATTTTTAAGTTGTGTTCATGTGTCTGGGCTAGTTCATGTGAGGTTTCAAGGGACACTGCCCTCAGTGGAAAAATTCACAGGGAAGCTAGTCTTGTATTTTCCCCCTTCATGGAGCAACACTGCATGATGCCTTCCCGAGTAGTGTACTTCTGCACTTCGGTGGAACCTCTGCTGTAGGTGGGTTTAGCTCAATCTGCCTAGAGCTTCAGCTTGGGGTCTCTGGCCTCTCAGTCTGGCATGTATATTTTGGGAACAAATACCTGGAAGAAGTGGAGGATTCCTGTGTTAGATTTTGATTTTTAAATTGTTGTTTCAGCATTGCCTATTTCACTAAAATTCTGGAGATAGCGGCATTGAAGTGTTCCCTTTGGAGTCCTGCCTGTCACAGAAAGAGTACAGTAGAAACACTTTGAATCAGGTAAAGGAGCTGATCTAACTCCAGTTTGGTGTGAGACCAGCCACCAGTTGTACTGGCAAGTATATGGGCGTAGGGAAGATGGCAAGATTGTGTGGAGGAGACTAGGTGAGGGCTAGTCTCCCTCACCTAGTCAGTATGACTACTGAGAGACATCAGTATGACTACTAAAGAAAATACCTTGTTTTAGACCTTTTTAGACTGTATCTAAAAATCTTACAAAAACTACCTACTAGGACAGGAAGTCTACCTACACTGGAGAAAATGTTTTAGAGCCACTTTTAAAGTAAAATGGGCACCCATAGGGATTAAAACTATCTTTTGTTTTAAAACTGTACCAATATTAGCTTGTGAAGTTCCCTTCGTCTGTTTGCATTCCTCTCCTCTCCTCTCCTAGAAGGGCAGAAGGAAGAAAACTATTTTAGTCAAGTTGGTGAGAGCATGTCTGAGTAAGATAGTCAGAGCCTTCAGCAAGAGAGACTTACAAGCCGACCTGAAGACCTCCACAGCACCGAATTGTGAATGCTCTCCTTGTTGATACCTTTTCTTCCATGTCATTTGGATAACTAGTTAAAGGTTTTCCTCCTGTGAAATATTTCACCACGTATCCCGAGGTACTTAACTTTGTTAATGTTTACACTGGATGATAATAACACGCATAACATGGAACAGCAGCTCTTTGCTACTCCCAACAGCAATCCTTCAGTTCATGCAAAGGGAAGGCAAGTCTTAACCATAGTTTCAGACCAAATATATCTTTGGATGCATGCTGCACCTGAGTTCCACACATCACCTAGGCTTATTGTATGCTGTGATCCTGCAGGCTGGAAGGAATGTCATATCTGGCCAGGAATTGGAAAAAGAATTTCTAGTCAAGTATGAGGAAAACATTAATAGATTAAGTAAGAATCGTGGTATTACTGTCTAAAACTCAGTTTACTTTGAGGCTGAATGTTCATTATTTAACTAGTTCAAAAATCCATACTTTGAGGCTGAATGTTCATTATTTAACAAACTAGTTCAAAAATCTAATGAAGAAGGGCAAGTTGTCAGTTGGTGTGGATTGGGAGTTGATTTTGGAAATTACGGAGTGAGATGATGAGTTTGGAGTGTAATTAGTCTGTTGCACTGATAGCTCTGTTTTTCTTTTTTGCCTTTTTTTTTTTCCTCCTTAGCTGTGTTCAGTTTAGAAACATAGTAACAGAATAGATGTAATTTTGTCTCAGTGTTGAAGCAGTTACAGGTCCTTTCAAGCTGTGGTACTATGAAATATTTATCAGTCCTTCTATGAGAGCAAACTTCAAGCTTACCCAACCAGCAGGAAAAGATGAAAAAAGTCTCTCTTCCAGAAATCTAACCATTTTTGCACTAATAATATGTTAGCAGTCATAGTTTAAGGGTGCCTTCAGATGCCATTAGGCTTGCAGTCTATTTCTGGACACCTTTTTTGCCTGAAGGCTGTGGCAGCTTGCTGCTTTATCTTGTGCCCTATGAATGAAGCTGGTAGTAGCAACTCACTCCTAGCTGTTTGTTTTGCTACAGGCCCTCAGGTACATTTCTTTGTCCTAAGAAGATTGAAGGTATCTCGTGAGGGGTGCTTACCTGCTCATGTGATGAAAAGGGAACTCTCAAGATTTGGGGAAAGGCAGTGTCTAGAAATCAGCTCTCTGAATTGCTCTTGTTGTTATGGCCACCAGCTGCTTTTCTGTTGTTTTTTTTTTTTTTTCCTGGGGAGAATCATGCATGACCTGGGAGCCTGTAGGGCTCTACTGGGTGGAAATGCATGCAGTGTGCCCGTCTGCAGAAAGTATGGTTCTTTCAAAGATGCTTCTGATTGCACTATTCCTGCATGAGCAGCATACGCTGTGTATGAGCACCAGGGTCTAAGCCAAAGCAGCAGGGTTGGTTCTGTAGCAGGAGATGGGGTGTCACTGAAGTGGGGCACAGCTTTGTAACAGTTGTGAAACCTGGACTTTACACATTACCTCAGTTTGAGGTTTTATCTGGCATAGCTTTAATAAGGTTAAATGTGCTGGTAGTGTTAAGGGAAAATACAGACCTTCAGAATTTGTGTATGGAAAATGAAATAAAGAAATAATAAATTGAGGAGTAAGAATATTAAATGGTGCAGAGAGGAAAGGGGAACATATGAGAATGGTTGATTCAGAAATAACTATTATGATGTATGTATCATGAGGTATGAATTGATAATCCTTAAAATCAATTAGACACTAAGTAATGGAAAGTTCAGAGCTGAATACTGGCATCATTAGAAATGGGGAACAAAACAAAATAACGCTAGGCTTATATAAAATAATCTAGGATTTGTTCATACCTTGAATGCTGTGTGCATTCCTGATGTTCCCATTCCTCATAAAATAAAACAGAGAAGCCATGACAGTGATCTAAGGCACAGAACAGCCATATAGTGAATGAACAAATGGGCTATATCTCTGGGAGGGAGTGGAGGACTGTGGTGGAGAGCTTTAAAAATATGAAAAGTGTGGCGAAGCAAATAGGCACTCATTTGTTCCAGTATAAGAGTGGGTGTCTAATGAAACTAGCCTTAGATACGCTAAATAAAAACATCCAATCTCCTTTTGAGCCTAACTTAAAGTAAGAAATGCCTCCAATTTATAAGATACTGGGGTTGCTAGAGAGTATTGGAGCTAAGTATCACTGTTTGTCCTATTCTACTTTTTACTAAACTTTAAAGAACCTTTAAAACATACAAAATAAGTATCACTCTGTGAGATTTCTTGCTGTTTCTCCATTACAGAGTTTCTGAGCAGTAGTGACTAAAATTTGTTGTGAGAGGTTTGTTTGCTATAAATAACCATTACCTTAGAGTGTTTCATCACAGAGTATCAGAACTGGACTGTTGATTTAATATGATTTCATGGCAATTTAAATAAACATAACTGTGTAACTTTTGTTAACATACAGTGCTCAGGTGCTGCATAAATGCAATAGTTATTATATTTATATTAAAGCTCCAGTTCTTTCATTTTTAAATGTCTTTTATTAATAATCTGAAGATTGTTTATAGCTCTTGTGCATGTGGCCTGAAACATTTTCAACTGATGCATAAAAACTGATCTAAAAAAGCAGGCTCTAATAAAAGGCAGGATAAGGACACTCCACTGCAATGCAATTATTCATACCAATTATAGACACTAGATTTGCACCACAAATATTGCATGCACAGTGGGTAGTATGAGGGGCTCGGCAGAGTGCCAGGAATGTCTATAATAAACTGGGTCATCTCTTATAAGAATGTTGTTATTACACTTGAAAGGTCAGGGGATAAGCAGGGTTTAACCCTGCGCTTGGCAGAACTGCTGATTCAATTTGCTCACAAGGATTGCTTTTCATTGGGAGTTGATAGGCTATTTTCTGCTGGAAGAAGCTTCTCGCTGCTTTTCAGACTGTGGACAACAGAACTGGTAAATGTAAAGCATTCAGCAAATAGTTAACACTGCTGAGGATAAAGCCGAGCCTCAAATCAGCAAGCGAGGGATCTGAAGAGAGGAAATGAGAGTTGTATTCATAACAGTTGTCATAATGAAGTAAAAATATGAACTGAATTACTGGCTTGTCTTCAGCTACGGAAAGTATTGTGCTAAATATGACGCTTTTCAGTATTATCTTTTGATACTTTTTTCCTGTGCTAACTGGTGCATAACCGGCAATATAATGATATTTGTAAGGCTCTGGGGCTTTTCTCTTGATTCCTCAGTTTCTCTGATACTAAGCACGAGGAAGTTATTAAATAAATTGATGGAAGTGTAGCTGTAGATTCGATGTAGAAATTCTACCTCTTATTTTCTCGCAGAGGTAATTGACTTTTGTAAAAGCATTATATCATTTTTGAGCCGCTTATAATGCAGGAGTCAAAATTATGTATAATCTTTGTCGAGGGGATGATCCTGTGATTGGATGTGGTTTGTGATTTCCCTAAGAAAGTAATGAAAAGGCATATGGCACCATCAGTTACACAAAGGTGAGTTAGTCTGGATCTAAACTTTGTACAAGCTGAAGTGTTGCCTACACCCAGTGTAAGGGCTGGGACCGATCCCGATGCAAAGGTGCAGCGAGAGCGGAGAAGGCGAGCGGGCTCCCCTTGCCCTCTCCGAGCTGGCGTGAAGGAGCTCACACTTATAGTGCACGGGCAGATCACTCCTGTGGGTCACTTAATACATGATGACCTGCTACCCTCTGAGCAGCTCCCTTGTAAATCACAGCCCTTAAATGTTGAGAATCTTCTCTGGGGGACACTGGTAAAATTTCAAGACTGGTAACCTGATAGATCCTGTCTTTCATCACTGCAGAGACCAACCAGCTGCATTGCACTCGTCACCTATGGTGCCAAAATGTGTCTTTCTGAAGACTGCTTCTAGCTTTTCAGAGACTCAATTCCTGCCTGCTTGGCTGTGTCTAGTAGGTTACTCGCTGCTCATCTTGTTGGAAAAAATAATTTATGTTGGCATAAATGAGATACAGACTCCAAAGTAGAGAAGTTCAAGTGGAATGAGAACGCGCTGACTTTACTAGGGTGGGTTGAGCCAGGCATCCCAGTAAGGCTGCCCCCTTACTTGCTGCTCAGGGGACCTGAGTTTTCATAGCATCTTATTTACATGCACTTGTTTTCCCCTCAATTTTGTTCCTGTTTTCTGGGCTCTTTCATGTGGTGTGTATTGTGGGGTTTTTGTCTTTTCTTTCATAGCAGTTGCCTGGAAAAACTTGTTGTCCATTTCCTTCTCTGACCTGCAGTTGGTGTTAGCAGGATTCTAACTCTCCAACCGTGGTCTTGTAGCAAAATTATATAGCAGCTGTGAGGTGAAAACCATTGGATAGTGTTTTATCCTATAGGAATTTTATTAAAACGTTTGTAGTAGGTCATAGGAATTAACATACGTCCGCTTAAAATGGAAAAGATACGACACTGCTTTGTTAAGTAAAATTTTTGACAGCCAGATGGTTTTGTTGAACACTGCTTTCTCTACTTAAAAATCTTCGTATTCAGTAAGTAAAAGCTGAGCAGCCTCTGCACCCTTCCTGCAGTACCATCCCTTTGGTAACTCTATAGTCAGTTATTGTGTGTCTTTTGTCTAATGTGGGATCCATTTTTCTTGCCCTGTATTCTTTCAGCAGAAGGAGCATTTTCTTTGATAACTGGAAAATCATGTTGCAAGCAAAAAATATCTGAACTTACTCCAACATCAGCTGTGCTTTCTTTGGTTTTTGTTCTCATTTGGCCATTGCAACAAACTATAGGTGAGAGAAGGGAACACTTACAGGGGCTGCTCCCTTACAGATGAAGTAATATTAGGCAGATTGCCTTTTGCTTCCCTCACTTCACCCCTCTGCTGGAGAGAGGGAATTTCCACAGCATGTTCCAGGGGGTATCTTTAAGCTATGCATATTATATATGAAGAAACTTTCTATTTTATTTTCCTGGTACGTGCAGATGGCAGTAAGCTGTGCGAGTGGTGGATTGTCGCAGCAGTGTTGTCAGCGTGAACTCTCCAGAACCAACAGTGAATTACTTAGTTATTTGTGTTTAAAAACATTCAGTATATTTTAGTAGGAGAAGTTGCCCTGGGCTACCCGTGCGTTCAGGAAAGCAGGATAGGCCAGAGTGGCTTGTTTCTCCCTGTAGTCTGAGTGTTGCTGCCACACTCTTTCTGCCTTCCCTCTCTTCAGTGCTTGGCTGCCTCCCCGACTGCAGAACTAGAAAGAGCTCTTCCCATCACTTTCAGAAGTTACAGTCCATTTTTCCAACAGCTATAAAAGGAGACAGGGCTGCAGTGATTCGGGAGATAACTACACTTTTGTTCTTTGAAAATGGCTTGTAGGTAGGAGGAGCTGAGGTCAGGCGTGCAGGAAAGCCTGCATCTGCTACGGGTGAATGGGCAGCAGGGATTTAGCTTTGGTCAGCAGGGTGCTCGGGAGGTGAAGGCCACTTACTGCACTTTGCTGCTTATCCTAGAGCAGCCTCAAAATGTGCCAACTGGATTCCTTTTAGATTAAAATAGACTGCAGCGTGCGGTCTGGGAGTGTGTCTCCTGGGCTGCAGGAGCTGAGGAGTGTGGTGAGCCCACCACCTGCCTCCAGCTGCAGAGGGGCTCCTGGGGTCCTGCAATCCTTGCTAATTGATGGGCAGGATGAAAACAGCTTCTCTAATTCTGTACTTGAATGTATGAAACAATAGCCAAGAAAGTACCTGAGTGTCTGGTAGCGATTAGTAATGGACCACATTTGGCTATAACTACTGTGGGGTTTTTTTACTGGGCCACCTGGGATTATTTTAAGGAGACAAGGTTTTGATACTGCTATTTTATATTTATGTATTAAGGAGACTCAAGTGCTTCTAACATTTTGAGAAATAGTAGCTTTTAAAAGAAGAAAACCACAAGGATTACCATATTCTGAAGTTTAGCAAAAATTAAAGTTGATAACTGTACAATTGTCAAATTATTCTAGTTCTGTGAAATTTTTCTACCCCATTTTAAATTTATTTAATTCTGACTTTTAGCAGTTTTTAAACAAGCAAACCAGATTTCAGATATTGAAATCATGATTCTGTCTTAAAAATTCAGCTGTTGAAATAATGACAAATTTGGCACATGGGGCTACAATTTACTAGTGCAGATTTTATTGTTGCGTTTATGTACTCCTAATGGCAGGAGAAATGGCCAGCATGGGTTGGTATAAAGAAACTGTAGATTTTAGTTAAAATTATGGGCTAGAAACTTTTGATAAAGCTTTTAAGTTTGACTAGTGAATGATACTGTGTGCCCACAACAGTTCAAGAAGTGGTAGGATGTCTGGGATTTGTTTCCCAGTGATACTCCTTGTATCAGTAATCCACTATCACATATTTTGATAAATATACACAAAGAGTTAGGGAACTCACAAATAAACAGTGGAACCAATTTAAACTCTGAAGCTTACCAAATAAACATTAAAGTATTCCCTTTAGGAACTCGGAATCCTTTGAATTATGCATGTATTGTAGTTTGCAGTAAGATAAAAGAACTTTGGGTGGGGGAGGGTGAGAAACTTGAAAAGCCTTAAGGAATAATTTGCATAAATTGGGTGGAGAGAGTAAACAGCACAAGAGGAAAACAGTTATTTTCAGTAAGGCCTTACAGAATGAGATAAAACAAATTAAAAAAATCAGGTGGAGCTGAAACAAAGCTGAAGTGCTTTTAAACTTGCTTTAGCGCTGCCATTGCCTTTAAAGAAAATCCCAGGGAACTCTGTACTGTCCTGGATTAAAAAAAAAAAAAAATCTTAAGGGAGAGTTAAAAGAGAAGAGAAGCCATGGAGACAGTATAACATGTGTGTCTTACTGTATGCAAGACCTCTGGAAATTAAATGAACAGCATAAGCAGAATTTTTTTTCATCTAACAGTATTTTTTTTATCTTACAGTTACAGGACCGCACACAATTTAGTGACCGAGATTTAGCTACCCTAAAGAAATACTGGGACAATGGTATGACCAGCCTGGGCTCAGTCTGCAGAGAGAAAATTGAAGCTGTGGCTGCAGAATTAAATGTTGACTGTGAAATAGTGCGGGTAAGAAATCTAGAGTCTTCCCCTGACTTGTCGCAGAAGCAAAAATAGGACAGATGAAAGCCTTTAAAAATTTCATGAGGAAGCTTGAAATAGATTTCACGTATTACATAATGAATGACCATGTTGGGAAGTGCTCACTTGTTCTTTCTACAATCTATATATAGAAAAAATGCCCTCAGGTAAGAGTCTTATTGATCAGCAGCAGGAGTAGCACTATGAGCCGTTTGACATTCTCTTTAGACTTGAGTAAGATTTTAAATAAAAGTGTTACATTTTTTAGGGATATCCTAGAAGACTGAAAAGCACTATTTATATTGCTATTAAGAAACAAAAAAGCCTTTCTAAAGATATAGGAGAAAATGTTTCTCATTAATGCTTATAGGAAAAAAATAATTGTAAACATATGAAAGAAAATGCTCAAAAATAGGAAAAAAATATTTTACGAGACTGTCCTGAAGCCAAGTTGAGAGGTCACAGAGGATGAAGGGTACTGTGAAGAATTCTGGGTCACTTCAATTTGATAGCCCCTACAGGTGTCGCTGAGGAAGGATTGCTTTAGAAAGTGCAGGTTTGGTGTGGATAACCTGATTCCTGAGAACCACTCCCCATCATCTATTCCAGAGTCTGGGAAGTTTGGCACAGCATTAGTTGTTGCCACTGTCTTCCCAATTACCAGACCTACCTCATCACTCTGAAACTGTGGGTGTCTCATTCACTCAGACGCTTTCCATTCTTCAAAAAATAGACTGTCTTTGCAGTCAGTACAAAAACATGATTAGAGTCTTTCTTCCCCTCATAACAGGCATGACAATTGTAACTAGTCCTTTCAGCCTTCGTCCTTTTTTTCCACCTCTTCCTTACAATTCTAATATTGCTGCAACAGTGGAACTAGGAGCCCTTATTTAAAACTCTTCTTTCATGAAGATCTCTCTTGGGTTGGTATATCAAAATGGTACCAAAGCTACTTTTCAGTATAGAACACTAATTTGGTTATTTGCTTGTTTTCCTGAGCACATGTGAATTATAAAAAATAAATTGTGCTTTTGGAGGCTGAAAAGAATTATTTTTCTCTGTAGAGAATAAAGCTGCCCTGTATTTTGCAGCTCTTCAGTTTGCTTTCTGAAAGGTGAAGCTGTTCCCACTGACAGCGTCTCGAAATGGAGTCCTACATGTGAAATCCCTTATTCACAGGACAGTAAGCCTGGCACCTCGTGCTTTGTCTCCCTTGCTTCGTTCCCTTAAGAACATCCTTCTTGGCACGTGTAGGGTGACAGTATGAAGTTCTGTAGATGTCTTTCAATAGCATCTGCTGGAAATGCTTTTGTCTTCAGGGCAGATGTACTAGGCTCTGATCAACTCCCTAAGGCTCCCTGGCATAACCTATTTTAGAACACGCACGTGTGAATGAACAAAAAGATTTCTTTTATTCATAGTAACTGGTGGTGTTACCAGTATCTGTCTTACCTCTGCCTCTGGTTCCTCTATTGGCAGACCTAAGACCTGTAGCAAGAATTGGGTGGAGGTTGGTCCTGCACCATGCGGAATTTTTTTGTTTGTTTGTGAGGGCTGAATTAATGCTACAAGACCTGTGTTGTTCTTCAGTGATTACTGTTGCCCTTTCTCTAAGGCACACTATGTGTGTCCCAGCTGTAGGACAGGTATTTTCCATCATGTGCTCTAGAGGGTCTGTCCTAAGTTTGTTTTGGGATCTATATAGGCACGTCATATTGTGCCTCTCTCCTTACCTGCCAGCCTGCCTGTTCTTCAGCAGGAAGCCCCGCAGCCTGGAGGTCAGTGTGCAGCATGGTCTCCTGCTCAGGAGCCAGGGCACAGCAACGATGCAGTGGGCTGCAGAGCGTGGGTGAACCACAGCATCTCTGCCCTACACGGTGTGCTCAGCCAACAGGAGTTGGACTGAGGGATGTTTCTGGAAAAAGCTGTCCCCTTTCAGTACTTTGCTGCCTTTGTGTTTCACTGTACCTTGTATTCTAGGCAGTGTGCAACTAGCAACTCTTTCTCTAGTTATGATGTAAATGAAAGACACGTAGCATATGTAAAATAGTAATAAGTATATATAAAAAGGCAATGAAATACATATACATCAAATAATACAACAAATATATAAACTATTATTATAAAAACATAATTTCATATAAATATATATCTGTAAACTATTTATATATCAATGAAAGACACGTAGCATATGTAAAATAGTAATAAGTATATATAAAAAGGCAATGAAATACATATATATCAAATAATACAACAAATATATAAACTATATTATAAAAATATAATTTCATATAAATATATATAACTGAAAAATATTTATGTATACCTATCATATCACTTGTTTTAATACGATTAAATACATGTCCCCATTTTTCCCTTTTTAGTAGCTTTTTTAATGGAAGTTCATGATTTATTCAGATAGATGTTGCCATTCCAGAAGTACAAATGATTGATCCTTATGACCTGTACGGTCTTGGAAGATCTCCAGTACAAAGAAAGTACCAAATCAACTTTCCAGTAGGAGGAAAGATTATGTTTGCCACTATGCATAGTTCCACTGGATTTTCTCTTTTAAGGTTGAACAGGGCATATTATTCTGTAGTTTTTGTACTTCTAGGAGGAGGGTGAACTTGTAAACGACTGCTGGTTGTACCTTAACATCAGGCACTTTTGCACCCTTAAATGTCTTTCACATGTTCCCAAGACATCAAAAAAAGCCCTGTTATGTCATCTTTAAATATATGAACTCTGGTCAATACTTCATTAAACTTAAAATATTTCTTTTGCTTACATTATAATTATTGCTGATTGCACTTGTTGGATGGGGGAAGGGGGATTGTAATAACTTACATATTTTTGTTTATATTTTTCTTGACGAATTTTATTCATCCATACCAAAATAGCATCTGAAAGCAGAATAGCTGCCTTGGCAGTGAGACACTAGATATTTGAGAAAGATGGATGATGGCTTTCAAACTCCTCAGAAATATATGAGAAATATAAGAAAATACATGACAATTTTTTTTATAGGACATAAAGTTTTCATTCATAAAAAAGTCAAAAGCTACTCCTAGGCCCCCACCCACAGGTTAAAGACACCTCCTCCTGTTTCTCAGCAGCTCATCAGATTAAAGCTGGATTACGGAAGGTAGTGCTTCAGTCTTGAGTTTAACAACAAAATCAAGCAGTTGCAGCAGAAAGACCACTCATTCTTCACAGCTGATGAACAGCTCTTCTTGTTGGGGGCTCTAAGCCTAACCTACATCTGGCTTACGATCCAGGGAGATGTTGGAAAAACAACTCAGATTTTTCCGTCTTTATTTTTTAAGTGGGATTTCTGAAGGTTCCAAGATAGAATCTTTCTAGTGCGTTGACACCCTAACCTCAATATCTGGAGAGCTGTAATCATGCTTTTCAAGTGGCTCCCTGCCAATCCACTTAGGAGCTGCCCGAGGGCAGATGTATGCTGGCTCCTTCTGCCTGGCCTCCAGCTTCTCTTCCCTAACTCCTGCTGGTCATCTGTGCAGTGGAAGCTGGGGAGCTGCTGCCGAGTTCATTGCTGGCTGCCATAAGTAGGCTTAATGAGTCTCATCACATGCACTTTACAGATGTTGTCTGAGGTTTTTAAGGAGGCAATATTTTAGGGATATAGTTAGAATTATTATATGGTTTCCTACATAGAAATGCTAGTCTGCTTTTACACTCATCATTTTACAGCTCCAGAATATTCACTGTTAAATGCAGCATGCGGGATATGGAAGTTTATTACTTTTATTTCCCATTTTAATTTGAGACACTATTAAAATATCTTCTGTGACATATTCAGTATGTTGAATGAAAGATTTTCTGCTTTGAAGGGTATGTAAAAAGACAAGTAAGATCTGCTTTTCCCAAGTGACTCAATTTTTTGCTAATTTTTTTAGAAAAAAACAGCAGATATGCTTGTAAATTTTGTAGCTGTTAGCACTATTACCATCATAAGATTGTGAAAAATGTAAAGAATGGTAATACAGCACTTGAAAAAATATAAATAGGTCTGGAAGGGGCCACTTTTTTTCTCTTCCCCCGTCACTCCCCCCAAACTGTATATAAAGTACAGAAACACCTAGGTAGCTTTCTGGTTTGCATTCTTTAAAGAGGAAAATCAGCAGGCTGGAAAAGAAAATATCACCCAACAAAAATGATTTGCCAAAAATAGTGTTAAGCATGTCGTCATTTAGCAGGTTAAAAGGACTCAGCTGGCACAGCATGAAGCTATCTTTAATAGTTGGGACTGTTGTCAATGTTTCTTAATTTTTCTGTTTGATAACCAAGGTATTGTAAACAAAAATTTTTTACTAAACTTTTTCATGCTGTCTGTCAGAACTGTAGTTAAAGAAAGTGTGATGGGGAAAAGGACCAGTGCAGATATTTCTGAAATAAAGCCCGAGTAATGTAGTTTATTGTATCTTTAAAGAAAAAAATCCTGTAATATTTTAATGTGTGTGGTAAACACTGTTGGAACATGGACCTTATGGAAGGAATGTGCATTTTGCCACACCATGATCACATGTTTTCAAAAGTAGGAACTGCCCATGCTTTCTAGAGATGTGTTTGACTTTTAGCAATCCAGAAATCCCAGCCCTGAGCAGGCTTCAGGAAGCAGTAGTGGCCATGCTGTGCATACGTCGTCACCACAGTAATCAAGGCCCCTCTGTGTGGTGACAGCTTATGTGGCCAAACTCCACCATTATCCTTCCTGGGCCAGTGTGTGGTCAGGTCCTGAAACGAGGATGGTGCCACTCGTGCTGTCAGCGCTAATCCTACCGTGTTGTACATGGTGTGGAAGGCGAGGGGAGAGCCAGGTCAACAAGACTGGAATTTAGGAGTTGGCAGAAGAACTGATTTCTAGCTCTGAGAAAGCATTTTGGATGCCAGTGGAGAACTTACTTGCACGGGATTCAGTGTCTGGGTACAAGAGCTGTTAAGTAGAAACGGAATTGGATGAGAAGTCAAAAGCCTGAGTAATGCAAAGGAAGGGAAGGAGTAAAGAGGTGAAGAGTTGCAGACAATTCTTATTATTTCACATTAAACTACATTTTGTTTTTAATAATTTTTAGTGTAGACTTTTCTTTATCAGAGAAAGCAAGTTGATTAACAGTTATATAGATCCACTTGGAGAATTTTAAAAGGTTTTTTTTTTTTTCTTTTCGAGACTTGTCAGTTTTATTGATGTAAAATGAACTTAAAGCATCCATACCCATCTGATCATGATTGGTTTTCCAAATTCCTTGGTCCTGGACTTGTTTCATCTCTCACCATGGTTTACAGTATGCTGTTATACCTTACTGCAAGCAATGGTTCTTAAAGACTTGTCTTCCAACCAAAGAGGACTAAAGGGTAGTTTGGACTAGATGACCTCCAGAGGTCACTTCCAACCCCATATCATTCTGTGATTCTGTGATAATGTTGCTCTGAGCTTAATTCTGCCAAATTACGTTCTGTCATTAAAGTGTAGTGATGTAGAGCTACCACCTCGGACAATTTCTCCCATGCTATAAAAAGTCCTAGAACAGGCAGGCTGTTTGGGTCATTGGATGCTTTAGTCCCCATGTTGAAGTTGCAGAGGGGGAGAACCTGTATCAAAAATCTTATGATAAATTTGTTGAATAATTTGGGTGGGGGTAGACCTTACAAGGTCACCTAGTCCTACTCTTTATTTAGAGCAGGATTGACTTCAGAGTTAGGTCAGGTTTCTCAAGATGTTGTCTGGTAAAATGCTGAGTACCTCTAAGACTGGAGATGACAAGACTTCTGTGGACAAACTGTTCTGGTGCCTCTCTGTAAAGCATTATTTTTTCTTTTTTCTTAATTCCAGTCAGAGCTTCGCTTGCTGCAACTTGTGACTGTTGCTTCTTTTCCTTTTGCTGTGCACCTTCCCTTTTCCCTTGTATTGGAGGACTGAGCCTGGACACAGTATTCCAGGAAGCAGTCTCATGAGGATCAAAACCAGGGGAACAATCACCTCCCTTGAGTTGCTTGCTACACTTTTGTTCCTGTAGCATAGATGTGCTAATTTCACTTGGTTGTGGGCCTGTTGCTTTTGTTATAGTTTCTGATATCATTCATGTTTATTTCTCTTACAAGACTTGGATTGGGAATCGAAGACGGAAATATCGTTTAATGGGGATTGAGGTCCCACCCCCTAGAGGAGGTCCTGCTGATTTCTCTGATCAATCTGAATTTGTTTCTAAATCAGCACTTAATCCAGGAGAGGAAACTGCTACTGAAGTGGGGGATGATAATGATAGGAATGATGAAGTATCAATCTGCTTATCTGAAGGAAGCTCACAAGGTATTTGAAAATGCAGTTATTACTGTGCATATATTTCTAATTTTGTGCAGTGTGCATGCTTTGGATTCTCTGTTGTACACATTCAAAAACGTCTGAAAGTGTGTCTAACAGTCACAAATTATTTACATTGGCCATACTGAAGGTACTGTTTGGTCTCTTTCTTCTACTTCTCTCTATATGGATTTTTTTGGTTTTATTATCACAAGGCTTGCAGAAACCTTTTATCGTAAGACCGCTGTTTCTGCCAAATTCACCCAAGGTTAAATGACAGGTTCACAGTTTGCTGGTGCAACTGAGAGATGGACAGACAGTGTGAGTCTCACTTCCCTGGAAGCCAAGTTTTAATGTGCTCTCTGTTAAATGGCCAGTTCTATGCAGCCAGCTGGAGCACCCATTGCTGTTAGCCTGGACCACACCAACAGTTCTCATCGCAACCCGCCTGCCTTGCGCTGACCAGAGCTATGTAGTTACAGTTTTCCTGATGCTAAACTCATGCTGATGAGAGATGTTCAGAAGGTGTATGAGCTCAGACATGGTCTGGAACTGAAAGAGCTTCATGGTATGTCAGAGTACAGCAGAATGGCTGCCGTGAAGCTGTCTGCGCTGCGTGTCTGTCTCTGACAAGCGAATACAAACCAACAGAAAAGATCAAAGTCAGTAGCAGGGGACTACTCAAAGCCTTAGAACTGCACACATGGGGTGCCTGGGTGTTCTCAGGAAATTGCATGATCTTGAGTGATCAGTGCCTCAATCTTAATTCCCTTTTACTCCACCTCTCAGAGCCACATGACCACGTTAAATTGATCTCTGCCTTTCCCTCTTGTACATTAGCACTCCGGGCCCAGGGCAGATGAACTGCCGCTCGGCACAGTCACTGCCTTCACAAGCTCAACTAATTGCTCCCAGTGCTTCTGATTAGAAGAGATCAATAAAGCCTTTGCTCTCTAAACTAAAAGAAAGTCTGATCTAGTGCATGCTGTTGCAGCTTGATATGCCAGATTTGATCTTGTCATTTTGTCTGAATGATTTAAGGGAAAGAACTGGAAAAATGGAGAACTGCTGGGAATGAATTTGTGACAGCTTTGTAATATTCTACTGTAAAGAGAATAAGATGATAAAGAAGTGGGTCAAGTGATTGAAAGCCAAGTGAGACACAGAATCTAAGAACCCTTGATTTGCCTGAGGTGTGGAAGAAACTGATTTAGTCAGATCTGTTTGAAAGAAAATGGTGACGGGGAAGAGTCTGAATTCTCTGTAGCCTAAAGTGAGGAATAGCACCACATTTATTAAATGAGGCTTTCATAAACCAGATAAGGCTGTAAGACTATGAGTAGATTATTAGAGTCAAAGCTTAAGGAAGTGCAAGAAAACTGTAGGATTTCCACAGCCTCCAGGAATCCCACTTCCATTCCTTGATTCTACTGTGAGAATTATTTCTAGTCATTTCTCCAGTTTAAAGGTTTCACTGCTGCAGCTCAGCTTATTTTGAACTTCCTAGAAAATATTTTCACTGATAATCCTGTGTACCATTCAGTCACAGATATGCGATTGTTTTAATGTTTGGAAATTGTAACTTTTAGTCCTAATTTGTAAGAACACACACACAAAAAAACTACTCTCAAAGAGAGGAAAAAGGTATCTTTAGCCACCTAATTAGAATGAAAGTGTTGATGGCACTTGCTTTTAAAATGTAGTGTGTAAATATTTACAAAAAATGAAAGCTATACTCTGATGCAAAATTAAGCATTAAAGTTTTCATAATGCCTTACCTTTTTTAAATGAATGTTAATTGAATCCATGCTTAGTGTAAATGAACACAGCTCTGTGGAGACCGTTATAGCATTGCCAGTTTATATTAGCTGAGGATGAATATTTAAAGAGTTGAAAGTGCTGTAGGAGTTGCTTTGTTTCGCTGTTGGATCCAAGTGGTGACCGCCAAGGTTAGTGAGTGACTGGTGCCTTAGACTGCTTCAGAGTCCCTGAGGTGCATCTTCGATGACCTGTGTTGCTCTAACGATGGGGTTGTGTATCACTCCCTGCTTTATGGTTTTCCCATTTGGACCCATTTGCTTTTGTTGGTAGCAGGAGTTTTCCTCTGAAGTTGTGACCTGTGGCAGATTAAATTTATTTGAAACAACTTCAAATAAAATTTGCTCAGTTTAGAGATATTTTACTGGTAGAAAAGTTATTTAAAAAAAAAAAAAAAGTATCTCTGTATGGTCTGGCCTAAATACTATCCTCTCTTTGCAGCTGTTGGTAATCTCCAGTTAAATCCCGTTACCCCGTATTTGTGTGGAAGTGATACACCCCTGCATCACTACCTGCCCTCCCTTTCAGTGTCCCACATGAACATCTGCTGCCCATTCTCTCCCCAGCCTCCTCTCCTCTTTAGGTGCAATAGCTGGGCTGTTTTGACCCTTTTAGTGCAAGCTCTGCCCTCAGCACAACTGTGTAATTTTTCTAGCACTTGGAAGGAGTGTATTTCCAATTAATCACAACATTTAAGTTTCTTATCATAGCTGTCTTGCCTCTGTGTTTTGGTTTATTTTCTGATTTGCTGTTTCTGTCAACCATTTTCTTCTTGATAGTATATTAAATGTGGACAATTAAAGTAATTATGAGAAACATATTTAATCATAGGGATGAATATGCTTATCTTGGTTTTTCACATTGGCCATAGTCAGGGCTGATAGAATCATCTAATGCTTGTGGTTGAAATCTAAGGTTCAAGATTTGCTCTGTTTTCAAGTGCGTACTTTGCATATACATAAGAGAGCAGCTTAGATTCACTAGGAATAAACATTTGCTGTATAAGAATGAAATAATCAGCTTGATCAGTTTTTGGTTCAAAACTAGTCAGTGCCTGCAAGGAGGAGGTGGGATCCTGATATGTTCCTTATAATTCCAGGGAATGCACAATTTTTCATATTTTAATATATATAAAAAACTTCTGGGCACCTCTGAGGTGAAACTTTTCATCACCTTTGAATATTCCCATCTGAACCTAAAAATAGGAAGGTTTTGGTTTGTTGCAAGAGAGTAACTGATAGTTTTTCTGTTGTTTTAAGTAGCAATTGCTGTGACTGACCTGAAATACTTGTGGTATGATGTCTTTTTTAATAAGACATACAGTATTTTTTATGAATAGACATTGATTATACGAATTTGCTTTTGTAACTAGCAGTTGTGACATATTTAGTGTTAAAGACTCTTAATATGTCTTCAGTGTAAAATTTAAATGAAATCTGAAAAGCTAATTTATTTCTGCAGAAGAGGCAAATGAAGCTCTTCAAAATGAAGAAATTGGTCACAAAGATGATGACCAGAATCCAGTGTCTACTGATAATGTGGTATGTGTACTTTTCCTTTTCCACTAACTTGACCTCCTTAATTGCTAATGTTGAGGTTATTGTCCAACAGTAGTGTTTTTGACTAAGTGAAAACTTGAGTGTGCTAAGAGTTCTTTATTGGTTGAGCACTAAGAGAAACTGTACTAAAATACAGAGCTATGCACATTCAGTAGAAACTGAATTATACAGATTTTTCTGTATTGTAACAATCCGTGTTCTTTTTCTGGAGTGCAAAGCACAACACTTGGCTAGCTGTCTATAAGTACCTACTATAGCCAAACAGTACGAGTGGGGAAAAAAAAAAACAAAACCAAAAATAATTGAAAATGGTTTTCTGTAGCTTTAAGAAAGTCAGGTATCTCTGTTGCTTCCTCTCTATAGCAAACCTTGAATATGAGCTCAGAGCAGGGTGGGTATGTACTCTTCATTCCCATACCCTTGACAGGGCATTATTTAGATGTTTCTTGTTTTCTCACTTGCATTCACGTTGAGTCAAAGACAGTTGTTCTTGCTGTTTCTAATTGACTGCAGTGAGACAAGGAAGGAAAGGCAGAGGGAGGAGTCATGGCAAATAATACAATATATCCCCTTTGTTTAGCCTGCCTTCTCTCAAATTAGAAGAAAGGAGAGGAGGAAGAGGAGAGAAGACCCCAAGTGGTAGGGTAATTTTTATCTTAAAAGTTATCTGCAGAATGAACAGGTGATGGTTCCAGTTCCCAGTTGCATTCTTATTGCAGTCAGAGATTAAATGACAGCAGCTCAGAACATGATGAGAACATTTGTCTTAGATTGAGCACACAAAACCTGAAGTGGGAGAGCGAACAGGAGATTCTCTTCTCTCTATATGTAGAGACAGCAGAGAATGTTTTCCTTCTTTGGTTCATACGTGATCATCTTCTGCCTAAACTGAAATCCCGTGGCTGTACTTCCTGGGGTTGCCTGAATAGAAACAGCTGCCTTTTCTCCTTCTGTTTACCTTAATGGCCTGCTGTGACCTTAGGTATAATCACGCTGATTTTCAGGCTGATGCATTTACCATGGAGATGCAGAATGTAAAATGACAAAGGTAAAAGGTTTGCAAAGATGATGTCTGAGATGCTCAGTTCTCCAGTCTACCTGAACTCCAGCATTATATAATTTGATATAATAGGAGGGGGGGAAAAAAAGAAGAGTGGTTTTTTCCTACTCTGTGCTGAAAACATTGTAACAAAATGTTTAAAATACATGCAGATAAAATTGGACTAACGTACATTGAACTTGCATAAGAGACAGGGTTTTCTTATTTGAAATTCAAATCTGTTCTTTCCCCTACTGTCTTAAAATGTATAATTATAAGAAAGATAGTGTGAATGTTTGACATTTATTTAGAGACTCTTTCCTCAAGCTGAGTCTAAAAACAAAAATATTTGAATCACAGTGTACTCAGGGTATGTTACAGCAGCAGATCTTTGTGACATTAAGCCTTTGGAATGTTATCACTTCAGCTGGGTTGCCAGACACTGAAGCACAGAAAATGTGGTTTACCCTCCCTACCTTCAACACATACTCGTGAGCTGGGTGGGTGCTACTAGTGAGAGACTGGCAGCCTCTCTGTAAGGATTTCTTCCTGGTGATCAGAAGGAAATTTCTGGTGCCTGGTCTGCACGCAGACAGAGGACACACGTACGCTGCAGAGAAGAAACCTCCTCTAAAATAATACCTCAAGAACTAACCATTAAAGTGTATTGTGTCAGTGGGGGCCCTTGCCTGCATTGTATTTAACAGTATACTAAAAAACGTAGTAAAATTGCTTTGACTTGTTATATACAGTCTCATAAATGCTTACAAGTGTCAAAACAATGAAAAATAGTAAAAAAAGGAAAAAATAAATAAATAAGAAAAAAGAAAAAAACCCCAAACCCCTCTTCTTAAACTTCCACTGTTTCCCTCTCAGAAATACCGTGAAATCTGTAGTTTGATCTGGGCGGTCATCCTTCTGAGTTCTTGGTAAAAGATGCCATTCTTATCGCTGTCACTGTTCTTTCCATCTGTTTGAGATCTAGCTTAGATATGAATAAAAATTAAAATCGCATAGGTGCACTAAAAATGTGTAAATTTTGTGTTTTCTCCTATGGAAATAACCTCTTAACATAATTTTCTTACATAAGAAGGTTTTCTGTTGGGAAGAAAAAATGTGAAAGTGGTAAATAATGTAAAAGTGAACCTTTTAAAACTGAAGGCAGGATTGTAATGTGTTTCTGAGTTCTAGACAGCATTCAGATTGGCCTTTAACATTGTGCTTTAGATGTCTTTAGACACCCAATATAAAAAGCTCCCAAGAATTTTTGTGAATTAAGGGAAAATGTCCATGTGTATGCATTTGGGAGCTGTCCTTTGGGTGAACATCCTCTACCATTTAGGGCATTTGACTTGCACTGTGGCCAAAGAAGGCCCAAGGAGACCTCTTCAGCTTTTTAGGCAAGAAGTAGGTCAGTTAGGACTTGCCTGTCACTTACCATAACGTCTGTTTTGCTCCAGAGGAATAAACTTTCATAACCTTCTTGGCCCTGCAGGAAGCCTTCAACAAAGGGCTTCCAGAGTAAAAGGCAGGCTTGTGCAGGCTGTAAATGAGATGTCATATGTAACCTAATGCCAAAAGCAGGGTGACATATAGCTCCTTCTCTGTAAACAGCCTGTCACCATGGCAGCAGCTCTCAGTACCGCCAGTTTCAGTTTGGATTCTTCCTGGATTTTGTGGCTGAGGTGCATGATTGCCATCTAATGGGGGCTCCACAATTTCTCAGGAGCAAGCAAAAGGTCCTGTTCCCTTCATCCTTTCATGGTGGTTTGAGATACGGATTGTTGGTTGTTTGCCTAATCTATGCGTTTGAGTGCTTGGAATGAACCATCTGCTTCTGTTTCAGAAAATAGAAATTATAGATGATGAAGAAAGTGATATGATAAGTAATTCTGAAGTGGATCAAATGAGTTCTCTTTTGGATTACAAGGTGAGTAATTGGGCTATGAGATGTTAAGCGGGATAGTCCTTCACAGAACGTTCAGAGGGGTGTATCTGTAAGGAATGCAGCGAAGGCGTGGGGCAGCCTGGGACTCTTCTGCTCTTACCCTGGTACCACACCTCATCCCCTCAGTCACGTCTCCTCATCCCATTTACAGCCAGATTACCTGGAGCTTAACCCCAGGGGAGGCAGGAAAAATCCCATGTCTGTGGAGCAGTGACATGACTGTAGTTGTGTCCGTCTGCAGCTCCCACCACGTTTCCAAAGCAGAGCAATGAATGTATTTTGCCTCTAAACCAAAACTTTGTGCAAGAATTGTTCTTTGGGGTGTTAGGGTGCACTTTGACGTGCAGCGTGGTGCTGCCAGCTCTGGAAAGGGACACAACAGTTGGAATCCTCTACTAAAATGGAGGGATTTGAGAAGAAGTCATTCTTGCAATGCAGGGCAGAACATGTCTGGAAGCAGCAGTTGTGGGAGGCAGGAAAAGCAGTTGGATACCAGACAGCTGCTGTCTTCTGCCACATGTTCTACTCCAAAGAGTTGCCATGGTGGGGGGCTCTGTATTCACCATGGTTTTATCCATGTAGCTGATTTATTTTTTTTTTACTTAGCAAACAGGTATGTTCTACTAATGATAATTACCAAAATAATAAATAGATGATCTTTTCAGAAAAAGTTACTCCTTCAAGCAGTGTTTTCCTGGTAAGGGCAGTGGAGAATGAATATGGAGAGGGAATGACCTTTTCTTAATGTCACCTGTCACCACTGGTGAAAGGCTTGTTGTGACAGCGCGCCCTACAGATCCTTGTTTGTTGTTTGACATCAGTGATTAGTCTTCGTGCCTGTGTGTTTTCTGCATAAATCTGAATTCCTTCTTTGGCTGGGCAACATCCATTGCTCAATAGGCAACATCTAAGTTTCCACCTGAAAGAAATACATTCAGCTCATTTTCATATGAAAGCCTCATAGTTGCAGCCCAAATCTCTCTCATTCTCAGAGCTGTTAGAACCTGAAACAATAGGGTGAGCAGTGTTTTGGCTGAAGAAATGTGAATTTTCTGGGGAAAAAAACCCACCCAAAACAACAACCATTTTTAAAGGCTTGTTACAAACCTTCCAGTTCATCACGTGGTCTCACTCTTTCGCATCAACTAATGTTGAGTAACAGCCAGTCTAGTAAAGTAAGCGAGAATATCAGAGCATAGTTCCATGTTATTTAAAAAAAATATATATTTTCATCATTTAAACAAAATACCAGCTTATAAGTTCACTATTGATATTTGCTGCCACCAAAACCAGCCATCAAGGAACATTTTGTATGCAAATCTGCCAACCTAATTAATCATATGGTTGCATAAGCAAGGGTGGGTGTTTTCTTGCCTCTGTTATCCCTCCGTAAATGCAACACTAAACATGAATTATCTGCAAACCTCTATAAATGCTTACTTTCTATGTGTGTTGTGCATTGCGTTGTACACAATTTCTGTGTACGTATTTTTTTTATTATTATCTTCTGGAGGGTGCCCATTTGGTGCTACTGTGCAAATACCTTTTGCAAAAATGCCCAATGACTTTGATCTTCAGCAGTGAACTGTTTATTTAGGTTATGTGATCTTTCCAAAGATAAATAACCAGAGAAAATTAATTTTAGCTCTACACTGATCAACAGATTTAGCATTTTGATCTTGCATACCAATCAGTTGGTAAGTTTGAAGGAGAGGAGATATTTGGAATAAACAGAAGTACTTATCAAATCTGAATTATTAAGCTTGTAATTTTTATTTAAGTAATTTCAAGTACAGTAACATTTATTTATACAAAGGTTGGAAAAATGCCTTTTTAGCCACAGCATGCACATTATTGCTATTTCCCCATTTTGTAAGTACCTTTCTATTTATTCTGTAACCCAAGAAATCTTGAGGAGATTGGTGACTCTTTATGATGTGTGTCAAACTCAGCTGCACTAGAGGATGCTATATTTTTAGTTTGTGGTAGATTTGAGGAATTTTCAAGGTATTTTCCCTGGGCTTTGTGTCAAGCCTCCTGTTGTAGTAATGGAATGTAGTTGCTGTATCTTCTCACAGTCACTCAACCTGTTCAAAATCACTTCTAGGAAGAGACCTCAGCTTTTTTTTTTTATTTTAAAATGGAATTAGAGGTCATCCTTACCAAATAAAAAGCAGTCATTCTTTCAAAGGTTCGTGTGGACTTTGGCCCAAGTCATTAATGCTTTAATGACTGTGGGTAATACTGAAATGCCTTGTAAGCTGGTTTGCTGTCACTTCTCTGGCGGAGGCTGGTGAGAAATGCAGTGGCTTATGCATCTGTGGGTTTAGTGTGACACACACGACTGGTCGTTCATCAGAAACTTCTAGTTGTATCCAAAGCCTCCAGGCATTGTGCTGTAATTCTATAAGCATGGAACTTTTGGCTGTATTTAATATTGGTTTTGGCAGGAATCATAATAAATGCATTTTCACTCTTTTTCACTAAAGCTATTTGGGTTTAACATGAGTATGTTTAGTTGTTATTAAAAAGATGCAGTGCTGTTTATTATTTCAGAACTTTCTGTGATTTCCTTTCTTTCTGTGAATTCTGTGATTCTGTGAATCACTTTCTGTGATTCCACAGAATGAAGAAGTCCGATTCATTGAGAATGAGTTGGAGAATCACAAACAGAAGTATTTTGAACTACAGACGTTTACTCGGAGTTTGATACTAGCTATTAAATCAGATGATAAAGAACAGCAGCAGGTAAGTCTTGAAGTAGGTTTTAATAATAGAAGGTGTTTGTCATTTTGTGGTCTGTCATTCCCTTGGTTTTGTCCTGTAGTGCCCAGAGGCTCAAATTATGATCAGGGCAGCGTTGTGCTGAACAGCTTATACACCAAAAAAAGTTGAACTTTAAACAAAAGAAGGATCTTGCAATCTGCACCAGCAGTGACACAGACAAAGAAGTGTGACTTTTGCAAAGGGAGAACCAGTGTGCACTGAGGGACGGGGATTTGTCTGTTGTGAGATGTAGGAAAAAAGCCAGGCTTCTTCAGTTTTGGGGTGCCACGTTTAGTACTTAGCACTTCTTTTAGTGCTTGGTTGGATCATGTCTTGTATGGGTAACATTTGTGCTTTATTTAGGAAAGAGATTTTGTTGCTTTTATTTTTTTCCTTTTGCCTTCAAGATATGTCATCTCAGACAATGTTTTTCCTTTCAATATCTGTCAATAATGACTTTTTTTTTTTTTACCCATCCAATACCAACACTGAAAAAGCTTAACAAAGTTTTTTCACTATATGTTTAAAAGACATTTGAACACTGACATAAAACATATACTTAATGCTGTGTTGTAATATGTTTTTACTTACAGGCACTGCTCTCAGACTTACCTCCTGAACTAGAAGAAATGGATTTCAATCATGCATCCCCAGAGCCTGATGATACCTCATTCAGCTTGTCGTCTTTATCAGAGAAAAATGCCTCAGACAGTTTGTGATTTATTTTTTTTAATTGACAAAAAAGAAGCCCTGTGTAACATATAGGTTTCAAGAGAACAGCATTTTGCTGTCCAGTGTTCTACAGCCCAAAAAAGAAAGGCCAAGGTGAAGCAGACCTTCCCGAAGGACGGCTGTAGTACATCATGGCTACAGTTTGCAGTGTCAAGAAATTTCGAATGTTGTTTTTGGTAAATGAAAGAACTGTGTGAGGAGTGGTTTCACTTTTAGCAGTTTGGCTTTGATTAGGATAATTTCTGACTTTCCAGAATAACTCTTGCTCTGTAGCAGTCGTTTTGAGCAAGGATCCAGGAATGGAACAAGAATGTTACACAGACAGCTAATTCTGCAGAGTTGCTTGCTCGCCAGTCCTGTTTATTATTTTTTTCCCCATTTTTACTCAGGTAGGTGGACTAAAAATTGGGAATCCAAATAGAGTAACGGGCTTGTTATGAGTTTTGCTTGAACCCTTTTGAAATCTGAAATTAAACTAAAGTGTTTTTCATTATGTGACTTCAGATTGTTGAATCTTCCATTTTCTGACCAAAACAGCTGAAGAAGCTTTGAAAGGCTGAGAAATTTGAATTATTGTCAATAAATTATTCATATAAAGAAGCAGTCATAAGTGTTGTAACAAATTAGATGGCTATGGGAAACCCGATAGCTGCAGAATGCAACTTTCTGATATTCTCACAGTAGCAATGGGATTAGATGTTTACACTGCTGTTTAGGGTTTTATGAATGTAGTTACAGTTTTTCTTTGACAAAGTCTGAATGCTAAAGGTCTCTTGATTGTTTTAAGTATTGGTTATATATTTTTCCACAAACTTTGATCCATTTTATCAAGGTACTGTCATAAATCCACAGCTGTCGTTGCATCCTGAAAGGTATTCCAGTGTTTGGAATTGAGCTTTGCAGATCTTCTAACCGTGACCTGGTTTTTAAGGAGTCCCATCTGATGAAGTTTTTGGCAACTGCCACATTACTGTTGTCATTTCTGAACTGTGAACTTGATCACAGGCAGTGGCTTCTTTCCTGGCAGTTCACATTGAATCCCTTTACTCATCTGGTTAAATGGATGTGCAGACACATTCAGATAAATCTAGTAGGACATGTATGTGCATGCCCATAGTACTGATGCTCTGTAATTGCTAATCTGAGTATTCCTCAGCAAGTATTTTTGAAACAGGTACCTTCACAGTTTGGTAAAAAGCCTGCTCTTTCAATTTTATACGAAATAATTATTTACTCCGGTGAATCCTTATTCATACAGTACAGTAAGCCCTTCATTTCAGTTAGAGGTCCAAGGTGCAGCTCAGAAAATCCAGTGTTGGGGAAATAGCACAGTATTTTTGGGGGGGGTTTCCCTTTAATACTGGGATTAACTCACAATTTTAGGTTTTTCTCAGTCTGGTCTGTTCCTCCCTCACTTCTATAACTTTTTATTTTTATTATTGTCAGTAGTGAGCTCTGTTCTTTCAGGTTTTTTTCTGACTCTGTGTTGTCCTTGGGCACAGGGAACTTTCAACAATGTTTTTAAATGCCTACTGCATAAAGGATAGTAGCAGTTTTCAGTTTCACAGTTCTGGCTGCCATGCAATTCAGTTTGCTCCCAAAAGACCTCTTACCATCTCTTCTACTGAGTAACCCCACAAAAGCAAGCTCTTGGGCCTGTATTTGAGTTCAGGCGTTAAACTCAGAGCAGGACCCAAGGAGAGAGGGAAGGTGCTGTGTAAGGGGGAGGTGAGGGGTTGGTTATTCATCCTGTCACTGCTGAGCTGGACTGTTCATCCCGGCTGGCAGACACCTCCTTACAGCCTTCCTCAGAGGAGGCTTTTTTAGGAACGGTATTTTACATGCCTGTTGAAGTGACCACTAATCAAAAACTAATTCAGGTTTGTGAGCAAAGATCACAGAACTATCCTTCAAATGTAAGATAGGGCTCAACTGTAATTCTGCTCTCTCTGAAAAAGTCATTTATAAAGGGTTTTCTATACTGGGTTAACAATGCTTTCTGTTACTGTTCTCTCTAGATAGGAAATTTGTGCCACTGACAATGAAACCTCTTGTTTTCTCTGAGCTTTGCTGAAATAGAAAAAGAAATAGTACTGTGATTTGACACTGTTTGAACTGTATTTTCCTGCTGCTTTGACTTAAATTCCCATGACAAAAAGCAGGATACTCTTAATGGGAGTTCTTGGTTTCATGGTCAGTTAAGTCATCCACTTTTATATGAGAAAAACTTTCATTGATGGTTCACATTTTGCTATGTCTTGCTTTTATTTCATATGCCAAACAAGGTATTCATTTTGAATGAAATACTACCAGATTCAAGCAATTATTTAAGTCCTTTTTTCTCAAGGAAGCTGAAATCCTCTTTAGGGTGTGTGGCTGCAGTAACACCCACCTCGTCCCTGTGGGCGTGTTGGTCTTTGGTCCTTTACTTCTGTAGGGTGACAAGACAAAAGTGGTCATGTTTTCATACCCTGGAACACTTGACAGTATTACAGGATATTGAGGAAGAGGGAGTGTAAATTATATTCCCGTGGGACAAAATGTTATATAGGATAGTACTGTACAGCTGTTTGGGGTTTTTTTCAATATCAGTGTTTCTTTTCTGTCATATGTAAAACAAAATTCTTAATGCTATATTGCCATGGTGGGTATTTTAAATCATTGCAGCAACAATAGTTCTGCTACAGTGGCTGAAGAGCAGCTTTTGAGGTCCTGTAACATAACACTTTAACCATCCTTGAGAGTTATGGAAATGCATATCCGAGTGTGGCACTTCAGACTAGCACTGCACCCATGTTTTATCATTTAGGGGTTTTTTTGTTTGCTTGTGTCCCTAACAGGCACCTAATGTACGAATCAAGTTTGCAAATTGCATCTCGGTCTGTGTAACTTGTTCAGCTGGACCTTAGAACAGTGTGACAGAATCGGGCACATTCCTTTCCAGCTTCATCCCAGTGGTTGTACTGAGAAGCGTCTTCCTGACAGGTGTCGCATTCTGAGCCACAGCCACTGGGACTCTCATTTCCAGATGAAATTCTGAAAGCTCTTCAGATGATGGGAAATGAAGGGGATGGCTCTCTGGGCATGTTAGGCTTTGGTTTATGGTTATTTCCTCCATTCACAGGAAGATAACGAAAGCCCACATTAAGTGCTAGTTCATCATTTGCATACTTTTCATGACAGATGAAGCTAACGTTGTGTTCTGTTACACTGACAGAAATAAGCCCCCTTTGCTTTTTTGCTCATTTCAGTCTGTAATTTGAATAACTGCTACAGCACAAGTGCCACGTGTGGGGATTTTTATCGTCTTTCTGTGAAGGCTCTCATTTGCTTTGTCTGTGAAAGATGACTTCCCGGCATTGTTTATCCCTACCGTATCTGTCGGAACAGGAGTGATGCAGTGCATCTTTCTGAAGAAACCAAAGTGGGGAAAGGTGGTTCAGAACAGACACTTTAAACAGAGACAGGATGCTCGCTCTCCTGGGGGAGCAGTGGAAGCCTTTGATGCTAGCAGGCTTGCTTGTAGTTAAGAAACCTGTTTCCTGAAGTGATGCCTCTTTTCACTTCCCTGCAGATGGTGCTTCTGTCTAGGTCTAACAGGAGTGAGTAGTAGTAAATATTCTAATAGGTGATTTTTTGGCAGATTTAAAAGTACACAGGCAGATATACCATACAAGTGTCAATTTTCTTGAGTGCTTGGTTCTTGAAGCAGCACTGCACTTTAATCTTTCCAAGTATTTCTTTTTCGCTAAGGCAATAAAAAGTCTGAAAATGACAAGCAGATCGTAGGCTTCGCAGTCCTCTGAGGGGAAAAAAGGAATGTACTGGTTATATCTTCATCTCTTAAATTGGGAAATGGCTTATCAACTCCATTCACCAAACGGAGACAGCTGTATCTACTGTTGTGGTTATACAGTTGAAATGATAGGAGAAATCAACACTATCATCAACATCCTTATTGTGAAAATGAGAGTTACTGCTTAAAATGGATCAGCTGCCCCATCTGGGGTCTGTGTTGCACTACAGTAGTAGTTACATTAAAAAGAAACTAATGCACAGCACTACCTTTTCCCTGGGTACTCTAGTCCTAGCTGGCTGTTGGTCTCAGGATACTGATAGCATAAGGAAAGAGAATAATACACATAAACAGAAATAGCACAGAATATCAGAACATGAAGAATTTGTAACTTGTAATGTTACAACCAAAAGCTTGATTTACTACCTCTGGTCCCGCCGCCCAGACCCTTCAGGCCAGTGGGTGAGCTTTGAGGCTGCGTTTGGCGTTGGAAGGACTGGCAGCTGTCTAACCCGCAACTTGTGTTTCCAGATTCTACCTTTTCTGCCCCAAATCATCGTAAGGTTGAGTAAGTTGCTCAGTTGTGAGAAGCCTGATGAAAGGTAGAGGACGGTTAGTGAGGAAACTCCAGCTGGTTATTAGAAAAATCAGGAGCTGATTTATGGTGTTTGGTTTCTCTACCCCATTAATATTTTAGTACCCTGGCCAAATGTGAAAACTTAAAGCTTATGAGCAAAAAAAAAAAATGACTAAGCGGTACAAAAAAATGGTTTTTTTTTTCCATGGCAGAATAGGATTTTATTCTGACTAAAGAGTATTTATTTGTCTCTGAAAGGTGGCAGCTGACATTTTGGTCAGAAGAGGACAGACACATGGGACAGAAACTTGGGCTTGTGGTGGTGGTTCTTATTAAACAAATGAGCAATTCTCTTTGGTAAGAGATGCTTAAGAATGTCCCTGTAAGGAAAATGGTTTCAGGTCAGTGCTTTGGTTCTGGGGAGCATTTTACTGTATTACTGAACTAAGTGAATAATTACTTTCAAATTCTGTATTACATTTTACACACACTACCTCTGAAAAGTGACACCACCTTTAAAACCACACAGAAAATGTGAACTTCAAACATATTTTTTTTAAACATTTTATAGGCAATAAATTATTTCCAACACACATCCTTCAATTTTGTGCTTGTTTTTCAGTTGAGTGTGAGACATTCCGTTTGGTTTTTATTTTAGTACTGGTTTTATGTATTTGTCTTAAACACAATCTATGGACTAGGAAAGAATAAAAATGTGATATTAGAAAAGATTAGCATATGTTAATGGTAGTAAATATTTCTATTAAAGCTGAAGGATGATGTAGTAACTGAGATACCTGTGCTATTTTTAGTACAGTTAGTGTAAGGAATGGATATTTTCTTTTATTCTGGTACTAAATGATTGTTGTAACATTTCTCAGTACATCATAGATTAATTTATCAGAGAGAACAGTCAAATAATGAGTCTCAGCAGTGTAATGAAAAGGAATAGGATTTTACATTTTCTGAGACATGCAGTTTCATAAATACGTCCTCAGATTTTTATTTCAGCAATTGTTTCTTCCCTTCTTTTGCATAACAATATGTATAAAGACCTTGTAGAAACAATTCTGATTTGCTTGTAAGTGAGTTTAAAATGAATCAGTAGCAAGCTAAGGTCTAAATGCAGATGTAGACCATGTTTGGTAGCAAAGTTTCATCTTAAAAGAGTCCCCGTAGTGTCCCCCATCCCATTTCTCTCCAAAATGCACGGGGAAAGGCTGACGGGATGCTCAGGCCTCTTCAGCGGGGGCTTGTGGGGGGAATGAGACACCAGGAGGCATTTCCCTTGGGTGGCAGAAATGAAGATCTTGGGGTTTTATTCAAGAAAATGAGAATAAACTAAAAAAATTCTACACCTTGGAAGACAAGAGCTTCTACTTTATCTTCAAATTTTTGTGAAATACAGTTCAAAAAGTTATTGGCAAATCCACTAATTTGTGTTGGGGAAAAAACTGTACTCTCCAATGGAAATGATATAATTTTTATGATTATTTCTAGAATTACTGAGTGTATATGAATACACGTATGCATATTTATAATGTGCACAGATATACTGAACTTGATCATCATATTAGCATCTAAAAAGGTATTTTCACTTAAGATATTAATGTAATTCTTCTGAAATATATTTTATTTGCTCTCATTTTTATGTCTTACTATATATTGATTGCATAGTTTTGAAATTTAGTAAAAAATACATCCATACAAATATTGTTTATAGTTTAAATCCTTGCAAAACTGATAACTTTAGGCTTGGAAATTTATTAAAATGCTTTTAATAAAGGTATTTCTAAGTGATCTTGACAAGTAAACAAACTGCTGTATTTATGAAGAGATAATGAATTTTCTGCCATGGTAATTTATGTTTTAGTTTCACTAAAGGTATCAGTTGGATTTTAAAAAAAAAAATCTGAAAGTTTAAATATTATTGTATACCTTGGATGTTTTCCTTAGCCTCCAAAACATAAGATAATTGACCATGTTAAAATTTGTATCATTTCTTTCTGGGCCAATTCGTTAAGCTTTGTAACCTGAGTGTATTACTGAGTTTCTCTGTGAAAATCAATATTTATATTGCATTTTTATTATTTGTATCAGTATGTGTAGCAAAGAAACTACTACAAATCTTAAACTGAAGTACCTCCGCTATGGTCCAGGACATGTGATCTTGGCTTATTTGAAAGATAGATGCCTAGTGAAATATTCCATACGTTTGTATTGATTTTTTTTTTTTCTGTATATATAAGGGTATTTATAATCTTGTATTAACAGAGTCATCATGAGAAATGCTTATTTCCTTCTTTAGAAGCCTGCTCAGCTATTTTTATATAAAATGTTGGTCTTCGCCTTAATTTTTTTTTTTGTGAAAAGTTGTGCCATAGATATTTTAATTTATCCAGAGATAGTTTACAGAATTTGCTTTTACTTGTCTGTAGTTAATTATTTTTTCCTCAAGTTGTTCTAAATTGTTTTTATTTCCAAATGCGTTTCAAGGTTGTTTTGCTTTCTTAATTATTTTTTTTTTAAGTTTTGGAAGATACCTTCATATGCATGCATTGGTAGATCAGGTTTTTTCTCTGCAGTTTATTGTTTCGAGTTTAGTAAAACCTTTCATTGGGGGGAAAAAAAAAAAAAGTAATGCTTGTACAAATGTATCTAGAATGGCCCAAACGGTCAGAGTAAAGGGCTATTTAGCATTGGTAAATTTGTCTACTAGACTCAAGGATATTTTTCTACGTCTGTCAAGTTTGGGACTATGGAGAAATGAAATAAAGGTTAACTAACTCCTTTTCCTATATGAAGTTCTCAGTTTCTGTATTTATTATCGTCTTGTACAAATTCAGTCCTGTTCAAAGCCTGAAGAATTAAGTTAACTTCGGGGCTCAGTGAGGCGCGTGCATGTTCTGTTCCCCTGATTCTTCAGTTCTCACTCTATCGCTAGGCAAGAGAAGTCTCCATCGAACAGAAATAAAGCCAGTTTCCAGTTCTTTAGGTAGAATTTAAGAAGAGGCAGCAATGTGGAAGCTGACCTGCAGGTTGGGGACGGTTGGCAGCTTCCTCCTGCTGGGCTGCAGGGTCATTGCCCAGCCAGGGCAGGGGCTTAAAAACGACAATATTTCATTTTTACTGGAGTACAGTTCTCAGCAGCTTACACAGTTTTTTTATGTTTATAAAAGCCAAATAGAAATCAGGAAAAAACATAACCTGTGCTGTAGTTTTTGTATCGACCTGTCAGAGAGCCCCTGGTAATGAGTTTGTGTTCCTTTGGCACAGGGCTGGGCTGGGACAGGAGGGACACCGCGCTGCCCATCAGGGGGGGCTTTGCTGGGGATGGGGGAATAGATGCTTTAACACATTGATTGAGTTAGGAATATCTTAAATTAATTTGTTATTGCTTCCAGGAGAGGCTTTTCAGACTTACATGAAGATGTTGCAACCCTCTGTCCCAAAACCACTTCTGAAATGTTCTGCCATTCCATAACGTGAATTTATATCTAATGAAAGCAATTAACATGCAACACTAACAACAGCTCGGGCTAATTCAGGTGAACCAGTAATGCTCAAGTGTTTTGTTGTTGTTGGGTATTTTAAGTTATTTTAAAGACCAATGTGAGCTTTCTATGTTGCGATTAATGGCGATACTGTTTTTTCTCACTGACAACCTTGAGAATCTCTAGAAGTAAATACTGTGGCACTGACTTCAGCTGGCAACACAAGCGCCTGGCGTGACCTGCGGATGGGAATCAGCAAAAACCCTTTGTGCTGATTTGCTGTTTGCTTTTTGAGTGAATGTAGGTGATGAGAATAATACCAGAGCTGTCCTGAGGAGCTTCCACCGTGGTACCAGCACTACAGGAAATAATTTTAAATGATTTCAAGACCAGGACAAGGAGAGTGAGAGAAGGAGAAAGCGAGGTGCAGCCCGGCAGGGTTTGATTCAGGGCTGCTTTTGTTCAGCAGCGCTGGCAGGTGGCAGTGTGGCTGCATCCATCCCTACCGCACGGGCTCTCACCTGGCTCTTCTCTAAACTGCACACGTGTATAAACCTGGTCACTAACAAAGTTATCAGTGCTCGAAAATCAACTGAATCCACCCAAAACTTGGGTGATGACATCCAACTCCGGAAAGGATGGCTGTGGAGGAGAAGGTTAAAGAACCAGGGAGAGAGAAGCAGAGGAATGAAGAGGAATTTATTCTGCCTGACACCGAAGATTTAGTAACAAATTTATAGGTGATGCTGAACTTGGATGTTTTGGGGAAAACCAACCCCGAGCGGGGATGGTGGCTGTAGCTGTATCGCCACCTGGTGGCCAAAAACCCCGGTAATTGGGGAAAAGTGCTTTAAACTGTCCCCACATTTCACAATGAGAAACTATTTTTATCTAAATGAAAAACAAATCTAATAAAATAAGGAATTTGGCATTTAGTAGTGAGGAGACTGAGGTAAGGTTGAATGTTGTGTAGCCTTAGCAGAGGAAACTTTATACACATCAGTTGGTTCTTCTCATGCAGCTAGTTCATCCACAGCCAAAATACTCCCCAAGCCAGCACGAGTGTGTCACACAACACGTATAAGCTGGGGACACGGATAGGTAAATAAATCTTTCATAGTGAATGATTTGACCAGGTAAACATGAGCTCACCAGGAGCTGTTGTCCCTGGAGAGTGAGGGTGAGGGGAAATGGTAATTGAAGAAAAAAAAGGAAAAAACCCAACCCCACAGGGAAAAAAAAAAGGTGTTTCCTATTTACTTGAGGTTTGTTTTATTTTAGTGGAAAAGAAAGGAGGAGGAAAGGAGAGGCTCTGTTATGCCTGATTTTAAAATTTTCAGACTTTATTTAATATTTCATCTGATTTTTTGGGGTATTTCTCTCTTTTGCTGGAAGTCTGGAATAATAATTGATTGCATGACATTTTTCACTAAAAAAAAGCTGATTTGAAATTGTTTTGAAAGAAAAATTCTCACTATCCCCAATCTTCCCACAACGGTCTCCTCCTCCTTTCTGTTTAATGTGAATTTTCAATTAATGGTCCATTACCTCTTTCTTCAGAAGGGTTTTGGGGACAGCTGACCTCCTGCTGTGGTGACGGTGGAAAGGATCACGGACTGACACTTGCTTGAACCAGCCCTGCCTCTCGGTCTGGAAAGCTTTAAAAAGAAGATGGCAGTGTGAGTACTTGGTGTGATGCAGCTGTCTCATCTGCCCGCTCCCCAGGGGTCCAGCCTGGCCGGGCGAATGCTGGAGCTGCCTGTAAAGCCCCGTCTCGCACAACGGCATCACCCGTTTTCTGGAGGGACACGCTGGATCCCACCTGTCGTGTCCATGTGAACCAAACAGAAGGTGATCTTTCTCCCAGCTCTGCCGGTTCCTTGCTTCTCCCATGTCCCTTAATTAAATAATTACCCAGCAAATCCCTCCCATGTGCTCTACACATCATGCTGAGGGCATGCATTTGCTGTTTGCTTGGTGTGTGTGTGTTTTCCTGCCTCCGTCCCTGCAGTGGCCGGGCTGTGCAGCCCCCAGCAGCCCCTCACCACTTGATGTGTCTCAGCTCTCTCTGCCAGGCAGGGCCACCCTGTGCCCCTCGAAACCACAAACACAAATCCCTGCAGTGGGAAAGGGTCAGAGCATTAACCCAAGAGGGAGATAGGGAAGGGGAGCCTGGGGGAGACACCCTCCCAAAACAGCTTCTAAATTTCAAATAAGAGGATGTTTTCTTTTCTCCTTAAGCCAAGATTGCTGCCGAATAGCTGAAACCCTATTTAAACACCTTCTTGCCGGTTCAAGGCTTACGATCGAGCAGCCTAGAAGACAGCAGGGGGTGGTAGCCCCGAATCCTGTGGACTTTTCTCATCTTCCCAGGTGACCACTTCCTTCACAAAACCAAGGCTGTGGCTGTGTAATCGGTGCTTCCTTCCCCTCATTACTTAACAGGTGATGCTGGTGTGAGGCTAACACACAGGTTCTTCCCCACCAGCATCTGTTCTCCCTCTGGCTGATGTTGGTTTTCCAGGTAGCCCCAGGTGCAGATGAGCTACCAGCCCTGTGCCTAGAGCAGTGTCTGCTCCCTGGGCTCCCTCCTGGGGAGAGCAGAGGGGATGGGAGCAAGGCCAGTGGGGAAAAAGGTAGTGAAGGCTAAAAGAAAAGGGAATATAGATTGAACGAGGGAAAGAAAGCAGAAATGGAACAAAGTGTTAGAGGTGAGAAAGCTGGTGAGAGGAGGTGAAGATCAAGGGCAGGGGAGAAGAACAAAAACCTCACAGAAGCACTTGGAGCAGAGGGGAATCTGATGTGAATTAAAAAGAAGACAAACAGCAAGGATGCCCTCATCAAAGATGAATGGAGCCTGTAGCAGGAGAGCAGCAATCACACCAGCAGGCCACATCTCAGGATGGCCAAGTGGCTGACATGGCACCCAAGAGCAGATGTTGACCGTCTAACACTGGGACAGAGCGCTGTGCTTCACAGGGAGCCCTGAGGGAGACTGCAGGTTGGTCCCCCGGTGTCGAATATTCTGTTAATACTTTCACTCTGTAATAGTTACAAAACCATCGCAACCAAAATCCCTTAGATCATATTTCCAATAATAGTAAGTAAATGGCTCACTGTGATCTGAACTATAAACAGATTTTACGAATTCTGCCAGAAATTTAATATTGAATTATTTCTTTATGCCCACATATCTTTCCTGGTTTTCTTAATTCTGCCAAATATTTAGCTCAGCAATCTCTTCTCTCAGCAACCCACACTCTCCTAGCTACATAGTCATTTTTGGACCATTATTTAAAATTTCAGCATTTTCACAGAGCTGGCCAAAGAAGCAAAACTGATCAGAGAGGACCAAAACAATTGAACTTGTTCAGCTCTTGTTTGTGGATGAGGTTATTCGCCCCTCACACAAAACCTGGACTGCCTGGCAGCAGGGTTTGAACCCACCCAGGGAAACTGAGTGAGCCTGGGCCCTCCTGTTCCTGCCTGGCACAGACCCCTGGCACAGGGTCCTTCTTTTAACCTTGGTGGGCAAAATCCTCTCTGGGTCTTTGTCGCCTTCTTGTTGAGCTCAGTGCCCCTAGGACAGGATGGACACATTTTTTGCATGCCCTGTGATCACACTTCAGAATATATGGTTTTCTGAGTTTCACCGCTTTAAAATGTCCATTTATCTAAAATTCTGAGTGCTTGGCTGAAAATGTCATTTCTTGTTGCCACCGGTGGGTTATGAGCTCACTCAACACCTGCTATGATCTATTTCCTCCTCGAGAAACAGGATGAACATACGACTTAATTTTCAGAGTATGTGTTACTTATTGTCTGAATGACACACAGAAAAAACTGTGAGAAAATAAGCCTTGCTCAACAATCGCCTGATAAAAACCCCCAATTTTGTGTGAATATTTGTAATGAACAGCCATATCGCCTTTCTATATTATGTTTCAATTATTTATCCTCCCTTTAAATCAATAGCTGAGGAAGCTATCTAAGATAACAAATACTAAATCATTCCCTGTAGCTGCTTGCTCAGGCATCCTGCCGTAGCAGGGCGGGGGAGCGGCTGGGGCTGATGGAGCCATTCCCACAGCGTGCTCCCACCCGGGATGGGGACAGGGACGGGGACAGGGACGGGGACGGGGACGGGCAGCATTGCCGACTGCTCGCTGCTCCCACGCTGAAGCGATGTGTTGATTCACTCTGTAATTGATTTGGGCAACTCGAGGCAATTGGTTTCCAAGATACCACATCCTTCAGATATTTAAAAAATCATAGCTCTGGCAGCATATTATATTTAAATGTCGATGTATAATGTGTGTATATATATACACACACTCATAGGTCTCTGTGTGAATTGAAAATGTATGGATGGGCAGGGAAGCGTGTGTAGCTGATGCACCTCACCCGAGGAGGCTGCTGGCAGCTGGTTTGGTGGGTGGCCCCTCTCTGAGTCACCGCACAGTCAGTATCTCAGCACGGCCTTAGAGGTTCCCCTTGGCTCTGCTGCCCTGGGGTTTTCAGTATAGCTCAAATCAACATCCTGACCGTGTGCAGTTATTAAAGAATGATTTCAGGTTTTTCTTAAAAATCCAGGGCACTGACCAGTTCCCGCTCGGCAAGGCACGTTTTGTTGGCTCTTTCTGTGGTTCCTCACCATCGCCTCCCAACCTCCGCGTTACTGAGTGGCTGCCATGTTTCACATAGGGATCGCTGCCTTTCGGCGGTGAACACTTGGTGTCCTATATAAAGGAAATTCCTAAAGGAGAGAGAGGAAACTGCTGTGATCTCCCTCTGGCTTCCCAACAAAAAAAAATGTTTAAATATTGGTTAGATTGGTTTAATATTATGAGCCCCCAGAGCTGCACAAACACCTTTGTGAGCTCTGTTTTTCATTGCATGAAAAGAAAACTCGTGTATGTAGAGGAAGGTGGGGAAGCTCTGAGCAGGCAGGAGCAGAGGGATACCCTGGAAAGGGGAAGGGGATGGGGACACATGGGTGACCCCATCTTGGACTGGCTCTGCAGGTGACAGCACTGAGCAGGAACAAGGGGAAGCGTTCCCAAACTCCCTGCTTTGGGCTTCTAGAGCAAGAGCATATTCAAATCCTGAGGTCTGGCATGAGCCAAACTTAGGCAATGCAGAGTTTTGCCTTGTTTTGAGGTCAAGACAAGGTGTTAAGAATGGAGATAAAACAAAGGCTTGGATTCCTGTCCTCCCAGGTTTGTGCTCATCATGAGTTGGATTTGACTTTAAATTCTGGATCTGATATCACCCAAATCCTCATTTCATCCCTCTCTTGGGCATAGAATCAGAAACAGGGTTGGAGAAGTCACCTGAAGATAAGCCTGTCATCTGGGACTGCACTGACTGGGTTTGGCCCGGGCTCAGAAGGAACAGACTCCTGGGTACCACCCCTGGTGCGGGCTGTGTGCTGCACGCCGCCTTGACGATGCTGCCTGTAGGTGTATCAGTGGGATGAAATGACGGTTGATTTTTGGCTCAATAAGGAAAAAATCAAACCCAACCTTTTTTTTGTTTGGTTATATCCTCACTATAAGCTACATATTGTGGATTTTTTCATTGAAACATTTTAGGATTGTATTACATGCGCACAAAATAATAATTTGTATTAAAAGCAGTATAACAATTATAGGCAGGAGTTCAAATACAATCCATTAGAAAATCTCCTGCTCAAGAGGTTTTAAAGGTTGTTTTTACCCTTGTCTAGTAGTGACAGTGGGTTCAACTCATGCCCTGAAATAACCTGAGCTACTCCAGCTTTCTCTAGCCAAGATCTGACCCAATAACTTGAATTTACATTTTTTCAGTGACTCCTTCAACTGCTCAGTTATTTAAAATATACCCACAGGCTTATAAATGTTTATTTCTTACTTGTAGTAAAAGGAGGGATAGTAGCCCAAAGGCGATCTTGCAAGAACCGTGGGGCAGCAGTGGAGCTGGTGTTGTGTGGTGCTAGTGGGAAGCGATGCTGACCATTTCCAACTCCAACCCTGGCTGAAGCTGACCTTGCTCAGATGCTGCTTCTGAGAGATTTCTGGATGTGCTGCACCAGGATTACGATAACCCATGTGTAAGACTGGAGCTCCCCAAGGATTTTGAATCTCTCTGGAAATCTGAAGGACGATGCAAAAAGGTTTTCGCAGCTCTCTGTGAAATGGATGCCAGCTGAAAGATGGACAGGCTGGAGGCAAAACAGCCGGTTCTGTAGCACTCAATGTGCTTAATAATTTTCAGCAGATTCAAGAAGAAATTAATACACCAACTGAGAAGCATTGGACTCCTAGGGAAATAAAACAGAAGGAAGATGTTTTTACATAAAGAGTGGGATGAGGATAAAAACACAGAAGGGCTTAGGGCTGCATTAGGGCTGATCAACCTACTTGTCATTTGGGGGGTTAAGGACCCCTGTAAAAGCTCAAACCGTGATTTCCTGCTCAAACACACTTTGAGAGAAGAGGGACTGAGGTCCTTGGGGTGTGTGTCGATAGAAAATAACTCAGTACGTGTGAATATTTCAATACAGTTGAAATGAAAATGCATTAGCAGCTGTTTTGGCAGGTGCTTTTCAAAATGAACCACCAACTCCTGCAGATTAATCACCCACTTTTGAGGCTGGGCTCTGCTAAAGAGCTGTTTGGTTGTGCTCAGCAGCCATGGTGTTTTCTAGGTGAGCTTTCTGGTTTTTCCTATTGTATAGAAAATAATGAAATGTGTCACTTTGACATCCAGTACATTAAAAAAGCACTCCCAGAGTCTCAAAACAGCTTTGGAAGAAGCCAGAGCTGCAGGGTTGAAGTTAAACAAACAAGGAGACAAACACGGAATGACAATTTTCATGTCCCCTGAGCTCTCCGCAGCTATCCGTGGGTTAAGCAGATCTATCAGTGGGACATAAGGGCAGTCGGAAGGAAATGCTGAGCACTCAGTGCAATGTTTTAGGGAGGAAAAATCTTTTACAAAGAAAATACTTATGGCAAAATGTTCCCCTGTATAGAAAAATGAGCTGTTGAGCCCATTGAAATCGTATCTAACTTTGTAACGGGACTTGGGCACTCCAGGATTCTTGTGCTGGTTCTGCGCTCAGGAAAGCATCACCTTGCTCATAATGCCACCTCTCAATATTAAATGGGTACATGGTTTATTTGTAGCTGTTAATGCAGATAGAATCCTCTCTGAGTGAAAACATCTTCCATCTAGTAAGCTAAATAAGCAATATTAATAGCTGGAAGTAAAATCTCTGTGAAAACAAAAAATACTTTATAATTGTCTTATAAAAACCGCATTAAGCAATGAGGACTTTGTCATAACAGAAGAAATATCTTACCTTCTTAATAATTGTGCTTAATCACCCATTGTTTGGTGATTCAATATTTAGAAGGGTGTTTTGATTTAAATTTTTAAGACTTCTTGGAGTTCATGAGCTTTAGAAAAGCATCATTGGAAGACAGTTGTGGCACTAAAATACACAATTTAGCACTATATCTGAAGCTGCAGAGCAGCTCACCCAGCCACATGCTGCCCAAAGCCCTCACTGCTGAACTCAGTGACAATTTTAACTTTTGTTTACAAGGCTGACTTCTCTCTTCGAGTTGATATGAACTTCAGCCCTTTATCATCTGCCTCTGTTTATGTGCATTTATACATTCTTTAAAATTTTCAAATTAATATTTCAATGTGAATATTTAAAGTATTTTAATTCTGACTATCTCTTTCAATGGTTTCTGTAATTACAAGGTACGTCATTCATTTTAGATTTAAATATGCTTCCTTCCCACACAAACCCAGCATTATTTCTTTTTTTCTTTATTTTACTGTTAGCATAATTTAAAAGTGAGTCTTATTAATTTTTTATATTAAGAAATTAGATCTTCCTCTTTTTAAGAGGCCTACCCTGGTGCTTTCTGCTGTCCTTCCAAAGATGGTACTAGATGATGTTAGTTGCAGGAAAAAATACCAAGGGCTCCTCCTCCTCCTTTTATGAGATAAAGGTTGATGCTCAGAATTACATGTTTTAGAAAAACCACAGTGTTTAATAAAAGTAGAATGTTATTTCCCCAGCCATAAGATACACTGGTGGTTCTAAACTCCTGAGTACTCAGCATCCATCCATTTACAGATGGGGTCAGGGTCAGCTGAGCCACGTTTGAAGCTCCAAAGAGGGGAGGGCACAAAGCCAGCCCTCAGGCACTTTACAGGGGTGCGGCAGAGTCTTACGCTGAGGGGGTTATTGGTGCAAGAAAGTCATTTCATTACCTATTACCTACACGGCTAGAATAGGAGCAAGCCTGTTTATGAAGTTACCCAGACTTTAAAGAGAAACAGCACTGCCAGGTCATTGCTATAGAATTGCATTTGGGTGCAGCCTCTGCCATTTCCCCTTCCCCATGCAGAGTGCCCGGGTGACAGCAGCGCTTCAGCAGTGAGGCTCTAGACATGGCTCCTTCTTGCTGTATTCTTTAAAGTCTTGTCCTATCAGCTCTAGGACTCAGTTCTAATTTGCTTAAATTCATTGAAACACCACTAACTGATGGAAATGTTGTAAACTTATACCAGGCTGGAGCTGACCTTTTGTAGCTTCATTAGGGTTTTCAAGATACCCCCTACTAGCATTATTCTTCCTGTTAACAGAAGATTATTTATTGTTTACTCTGTAGCAGTCTGCTGATGTTCTGGTTTGCTGGGGAATAGCCATTCTTTAAAAGTCTGACCTCATTCTATTAGATGCTTCCTCCGCTGAGTGCTCTCATTTCTCACTGAAGCCAATACACAACATTTACTAAAAAAGCCTCCCATTAAAGGCGGTGAGAATCTGCCTCTCAGATGGTGTGGACTGTATTTTTTCCTTATCATTAAGAAGTCTGTTCGTCTGTCATTTTTTACTGCTTTCATCTGTTCTGCCATGGCTACTGATCGATGCCTGTGACAGCTCATCATTAAAAGGAGAAGCAGCTCTTTCAGTGTCGAAGTCAACTTGTTGAAAACTCTTCATAATCGCTTGTCCGCATAGATTTATGGCAAATGAGAAAATATTACAAAGAACTGGGAACGGTCGCAAGTAATGTCCTTTCTTAACTTAGCATTCGGCTGCTCTGTGCCCACTGTTTTTTTTAGAGCAGTAGAAGAAACAAGATAATGAAATGAACGGCGAAACATTTTGTGGCATTTCCCTCTATGAAAGATACTGTTTAAAGATAAATTGTCAGTGTAATTGCTGCTTCAGATTTGTCCTGGGAAAGCACAATGTGACCGGGATAAATAGTCTCGACTTCGCTGGCAGTGCTGGGTTATCAGATAGCATTGACAGGACCGAGCAGTTAACTCCTGCAGAGTAGCAGTTAAATTAGAAAGAGAAGTAATGAGCAGTTTGGAGTTACGGGAGGTAGACATTCTGTGTTTAATACACACATATAACATGAGAGAGTAACGTGAGCCACAGGCACGCTTCAAAGTCCAACTCGCATTTTCCCTTAGTCTTTTAAACAAACCAGTATGTGACTGTAAAGGTTCCTCAGCCTGACATCCAGCCTGGTATAGAGTTTCAAGTAAGTTCTAGTCACTTACCTGCTCATCTGCATATAATACTGTTATTTGTCTAATTGTTTCTATTCTTATATGTTTGGTATGTAAAAATGCAGTAAAGCCATTATGCAGGAAAAGAACAGGAAAGTAGTTGAGATGATTATTCTGTTATCAGTCATGACTAAGATGAAGAGAGATACACTAGCAAGACATTGTTCCTAAAATAGATATCTGGCAAACAAGAAATGTCAGTCAAATGAGGTTTAAATTAAATTCCTGATAGCAATTACTTACAGAATGATCATTCTCCCATTGAAATTATTATTAATATTGTCACCATTTTTAATGGAAAAAGAAGCTGGGCTTCAGATACTGGTTCTGAGATCTATTACAAAACATCCTCAGCTTTTACCATGTACTTACATCCTGCTGAACCCAAAGTCACCCTCCTGCAAGACAGATACTGGGCTGACTGGTGCCTTTAAGCAAGACTCCTGGCACAGGACAGTATGAAAATGAATTAAACTGAGAAATGGGCACTTGCAGGAAGTATTGAATGGCTACAAACAAGTGACCTCACTGGGAGGAGAACTGATGAAGTGAAGAAATGTGATGTGCATTCCAAATAAAGAACTGATGAGTCAAGTTGTGCCCCAACTGGAACAGAAGCAAAGTCAAGATGGCTTGAAAATAACCTTGATAACAGTGGAGAACTAGCAATCAGTTCCAGTTATGCTGACCCCCAGAAGCTACAAGAACAGCAGTGGGTTGGGAAGGTACGCTGGTTTCCCTTCCTCTGGGAGTGGAGATTCTTTAAGTACTACTGCTACAGCAATTATCTGAAGACCTAAACTAATATTACTGAAGCGGTATTCAGTGACTTACTCTCTGTTCCCAGTAATGGATCTATTACTCATGCAGTCAAGTCCTTTTGTTCCAAAATAAGGAGAAAACAATTTCTAAATAAATTATTTTAAATCAGTATCTTTATACTGCAAGACACAAACAGCTGCTGATGATTTTTTTTCTGACAGATACTAAGTCCCTATTTCATCTTGTATGTTGAGACATTTTTCTAAGCGTGGCTCAGTAAGAAGTTAATTATAATCTTCCAAAATGGGAAGAATTTTCACCTGAGATGATTAGGATACTGTTTGAGGCATGATATGTGGGCTCCTAGCTAAACTTAGGATCTGGCAACATATTTGGCTCTGAACCATTTCAGAAGTAACACCCTCTGCTGTCACAAAAACTTTCCTGAAGATTGAGATCATGATGATTTTAGATGTAATCAATTCCTTAAGTATTCATCATTGTTGATACATTTGCATATTGGAACATCCTAATGGTTTATTCTGTGCTCTGAAGCAAAATTCACTGTGAATTCAAGTTGAATTTTTCAGGCTTGACTTCAGCTTCAAGGATTAAGCAGGTTTGAAGATAAATAATGAAGCTGGTTTTGGAAAATACCAAAGTACATGAGATTTGGTTAAAAAAACAGAAAGGATCAATTGTTTGTGGTAGATTTACCATCTGTTGTTGTATGCACACTGCTGCAGTGACTTCTTTCAGTATTTAATTACTTTTTCTGACCTGCATTTGGCTCAGCTAATCTTGGGAGTTTATACAAGAACTATAGTTGCTTAAGTTTTCTTCTGTAGTCTTTGGAAAGGACTGAATTACCAAGAAAATTCTTGTTGATGAGTATTTAGAATGAGGTTTGATAAAGCTGGGCCTTTGGGTTTTTCCATGTCAGTCATTATGCAGAGGCTGGGGTACATTTGTGGTTCTCTGCTGGGCTTTTCTAAGCACAGACTCCAAAACTATACACAAAGCCCCAGTAGCTGTCTCCACATTGCTGCTCCTGTATGTTCCTTACTCGATCACTGCTGGTGCGTCCAGTCCTTGCTGCAGGCCTGTAATTTACCTTGAGTCGCTTGTCATTTCCCAAAGGACTTAGATAGCTAATGACTGCTCATTACTTTCCTTTCTCTTTGTAATTTGTGCATGTTATTGGTAGTTATTTTATATTTGCTTCCAAATGACTAGTGAAAATATCTACAGAGAGAGACCGGAATCTCCCCACCCTTCATTTACAACTGACTAAACAGCCCAGGGATCTTCAGCCTGGGAAACAGAGCAGAGCAGAGCATCGTATGGTAGAACGGTAGAGGTGGAATAAAATCACAAACGATGTGGAGAGGGTGATTAATCAGTCTTCCTTACAATGTAAGGCTAGAGAGCACCAGGTGAAACTAAGTAGTAGACTCAGAGTGAGACACTTTTGACGTAAGGAACAGTTGTGGCACTTGTGAGAATTTACAGTTGCTGAAAATTTAGACACTCAAGAAGGCTTGGGCAAATTGAAGGAAAAAATATCCATCAAGACTATTTCGTGCAAGATACTGCCCCTGACTCATGAAACCTGTATTGCTGGAGGCTGAAAACAAATTCTGGAGGAGTATTCTTAGCTACCATGTATCCTGTTTGTATTTTTCATCTGGTAAGCATTGGAGACAGAATACTGGATCTTTAATTTGACTGTATGTAGCTTTTCATTTGACCACATAGAATTTCTGAGATGTGTCAGTTGGCTGGTTTGCAGTATTCACTCAATTTTGGTGGGAAAAATATTGTAGAACATTTTAACTCAAAATGCATTTTGAAATCAAAAACGACACTAAAAAGTTCTAAGTGAAAAAGATTTAGATAAGCATCAAAAAATCTAGCGCTTTTCTGCAGTTTTCATTCACTGCTTAATGCAGTATAATCAGCACAGATAAATTCATTGCATTCTCCATATGGCTGAGATCTTTCTTTAGCTCATTGTGGACAATGTGGCAAAATGTCCTGCTCAGTTTGTCCTGTGGTCATAAAATAGGCCAAAAGAAGAGTGTTCGCTTTGACGGTGAGAGTGAAATAATGAGTATTGAGGATCTTTTTTAAGGTGTTGACCTAGGAGCATTGTCTGCAATTGGCTTCCTTTTTTATCTGTGAAATATTTTTTTATAATCTGAGATTTTTAAAAAACTTGCTACAAAAGTACAACAGATGTAGATGGAAAAATACAATCATAAAGCTGAGGCATTCAGTACGGGCCTCTTCACTTGTGCTTCATACGTTTAGCATAACTGTAACTGAGTATTAAAGTGATTCTTGTTGTTTCCTCAAATGAGTGACTTCTCTTGCCTCTGTAGGGTAGGGCAAAGTATACAATAGATTGTTTAACAACATCAAACTGTTTACACTATATTTTATACCACATGTATATGCAGGATGGGATATGGACTCTCGTTTCTATTTTATATTCAGACTAAGATAGCATTGACTAAAGGTTTTGTCGTGGTACTCTTCCATAATTCAATCCAAATATACACAGATCTGTTCTTCCTCTGGTCAAATTCTGGTCTAGACACGGGCATACAACTATACATTTTCAAAGCATCAGGACAGTTTTTTTTCTTTCTCATATGAGAACAAGTTGTGCTAACAGAGGCCTGCTTTGTACCCACGTAAATTCATACACACAATAGGATAGAGTTGTGCTGTTCTGTCTGTGCAAGTGTTGTTAAGTCGTATTGTACAAAAGATTAAAGGTGAAATGATGATGAACTTGAATAAACTTGCCCTGAGAAATTAAACGTATCCCCCCAAAAAATCATGTTTACAATCAACACTGAAGTTCACAGTCTGCCTCGAATTGAATCTACTAAACTTAAATTTGTACCCGTTCCCTTTCAGGGGTTTTACCATCACAGGAAAAGCAATAAAAATGTCAGTCTTGGCTTGGGTAGCTTCCTCAAACTTTGCTTTTTGTATAGTTTCCTTCCTGGGATCTTGCTGAACTAGATACTATTCACATATTCCTATATTCACACTGTTTTTTCTGCTTTGCTTTCCAGGGTGGAGCTGCGCTGTACTTGCCATGGTTAGCATGGTTTGGATTCCAGTATCATTAGCTGGGGGGGAGGAGGGGAACCAAAGACTCTGGCCTGATGATAATATTCTTATTTTTCCTTTCTCAAAAAATGTTCTGGGTGAATGAACAAAAAGTTTGCAGGACTCTCCTGAAATAAACTTGTTAAGGGACAAAGTCGATAGAAATTGACAGAAAAGTTAATACAGAACACAGCTCCGTGTCACGCCTCTCTCAGAAATGTCCTGCTAGGAATGATATGCAGGAAATCTGCAGGGATTTTTTTACCTCATAAATAATCTGTTGCTCGTACTTTCAAGTGTATGACTGATACTTTCAGGGAAATTGAATGAGCAAACTAAGCAAGGATATTGTCAGTTGGCTGCAGCCCTGAGGTCTATAAAAGGGACAACTGAGTGGTTGGAGTTCACACTATTGACACTGAACAAGCTGAATTTTGGCTGCAGATCCCATTTATTATTATTATTATTGTAATTCCTTTCCTATTAGGCTCAGTAAAAGAGCATTGTCAGCAACTTTGCCACGTCATAGAATTAATTTTAAAGTGAATAAATATTTAGAAACTGGTTACTTTGAAACCTTCATCTAATAAAAGCACTTAACAGAGGAAAAAGTGGTTGTAATATCATGCTGATCATGGAACGACCTGCTGAGGAACATAACAGGCAGAACCTGCTGAACAAATTAAGGTGCAGGAATGTAAAAAATATTCAGCTGAAAGCTGCGCCTCAAATGAGATGTGATACCCTCATCTGAAAACTGCACACCAAATGAGATCTGATATCCATACAGTCATGGACGTCGGCTAGATTAAATGTTCCAGAAAAACATACCAAAAATATCAAATATATAATATTTAAATATTCATTTGAAACCCAAGACATGTGGCCTTGGTCTTCCTAAATTAATAGTTGTAATTATATTCTTGATGCTTTATTTTTTTATGAAGGACCATTAGGGGGGATATCTTCCAAAGTTTTAAATTTAAGTGACATATTGCCTTTTTATTTACCTTTTGCTTCTTTGGTTGTGAGATCTACAGATCTACATATATCATAATTTCCCTTTTATAGTCTTTGACATGAATAACAATCCTAACTTACTTGATTATTGCTTTTCTCCATACTTTTCAAACATTATAGTGTTAAGACTTCGGGGATGCAAAACACTTGTTTGCAATCTCTTGTTGTTTGAGGCAATAAGAAAAGCCAGATATGGGGAAACAGCATCAGCAACACAAGTTTTAGACACAAGTTCTTTCTGAGCACTCAAGCACATTCCAAAAGTCACTTCTCACTTGATTTCCTTTATATTTAAATTAACATCTGCCTCCTAGCACTACTCAAGTACAACACATTTAATCTCTCAGAAAGATTTGGCCATTTGGCTTCTTGTTGGATGCACAGAGGTTGTATGAACAGAGGCACAGGGGGACGCAGCTGTGTGTGAACCAAAGGCCCATGAAGGTCTTGTCCCTTCATCTCCAGTCACTTAATTGCTCTAAAAGCTCCATGTTCACACATTCCTACTGTAACAAAAATGTCTACAAGTGACCTAGCCTAAACAGTTGTATATTTCAAATGTAAATTCTCTTTAGATAGTAAGTACTGGTAACTTTGGTGCTACATTTTCTCGCATACTTTTTATTTTCCGAAGGATGAACATTCCTGGTACACAGTCCCCCTTTCAGTCCAAAACATTTGTCTTCCACAGTTGAGTTACAGACCTTTAAAAATAGGTTTGCAATGGAAATGCTGACATGCCAGCTGGCTGTTGCTGCAATGACACATTCACAATAGGCAACGCTCCTCAGCAGGCTCAGCGACAGGAACCAGTAATGGTTAGCTTTGTCAAACACGTCGCTCTAATTTAATCAAGGACTACAGCAGCACAGCATCTTGCACTATGTACTTGTTTGTACAATGATTGACTTCCAAGTTAAAAAAAATCTGCACAGGAGAGCATTCTGGACTATGGAGTTTACCAGCTTGTTCCCTCGGTCGTGCTAATTTCATCAAAATTGTTTGGCAATTAAGAATTGTTTGATACTTCCTTTGCTACCTTTATGTAAAGGGCAGGGCTTACTAATAAGTCATGCAGAGTGCTTAAATACAAACGTAGTGACATTGAGGCAGTTTTCTATCCTTAAAAATACGTATTTTTGGCAGTGTCATCTAGTATTTTCCAGCTCCTAAAAACAGTGATGGAGAAATATTATTTTTTCATCCACTTTTTCATCCAGGCAGTTTTCTATCCTTAAAAATACGTATTTTTGGCAGTGTCATCTAGTATTTTCCAGCTCCTAAAAACAGTGATGGAGAAATATTATTTTTTCATCCACGGCCTTTTTTTTTCTACCCCCTCAGGTTTGTAAATGCTGTCGCGTTACTCTCTGAACACACACCTGGGCACAAAGGTGTCTGTCCCCTGGGTGTTCGTGGCCGGGGCGAAGCGGGCTGCTGGGCTCTCCCGCAGACCCGCACACCGCTTACTGGCACCTCGCGCCTCACCAAGAACCAGGCTGTGGTTCTCCCACATTCCAGCCGCCCGTGCTTTGAATCCTGCCACCTTTAGACGTGGAAAACCAAAATAAACTTGGTGGTTTTTACCCTGTCACTTCATGGGGCAGGAGAGCCAACCTCCGAGGTGTCGCCTTCCCACGCAGGGGCCGCTCCTGAGCCGGGCCCACCAGCGTTCCTGAGGGGAACTCACCGCGCCCAAGGCAGGGGCCGGGCCGCGTTCCCTGCGGGCCGAGGGGTCTCACCGCCCTCACACGATCGCTTTTCTTCCCCCTTTTGTTCCGATTCGAACGCCCCCCGTGGCCCTCCCTCAGTGTCCCCTCGGGTGGCGCTGGTCCTTACTGCCCTCCACCGCGGCCCCTCAGGCGGGAGGGCACCGCCGCCCGCCGTCCCGCCCCATCCCCTCAGCGAGGCGCCGCGCGCCCCAGGGAGCGTTAACGGCGCCACCGCGTCACATTGCGTCACCGCCCCCCCGCCCCATGCAGGGGATTCTCCGGCCCGCCCTGACGTCACCCCCACGCCGCGCAGGCCCCGCCCCCGCCGGCCGCCATGTTGGGGGGTGTGCGCGGGGGAGCGCAGAGCCGAGCCGCTCCCGCCGGCCGGCAGCAGCAGCAGTAGCCCCAGCGTCGCCGCCGCCGCTCGATGGGCGGGAGGAGGGAGTCCGCCGCGGCTGCCCGTCGCCTCTGAGCCGGGGAATGCGCGGCGGCTGCCCGGCGAGGAGGAGGAGAAGAGCCGGGACATGGTGCCGTTCGCTCCGCTGGAGGAGGCGGAGGAGCCGGAGCCCTGCCACAAAATGGAGCTGTACGTGAGCGGCGGCGAGGTCAGTGTGGGGCCGGGGCGGGCGGGGCTCC
>NW_015090995.1:13601894-13676616 GCF_001431845.1 Calidris pugnax | reverse complement strand
GCCTCCCTCGGGGGCCGCGGCCTCCCGGCCCGGCGGGCGCAGGGCGGGCGGCCGGGCCGCGGCCCCCGGGTGCGGGAAGCGGAGGGGAACGGCGGTCCCCGGCGGGGCGCAGCGGTAACACGTGCGGAGTTAGAGCGGAGCCGGCCGAGCTGGGAGGAATAACGCCTGTTAGAGAGCAGCGGAGGCCGGCGTGCTTTGTGTTCGTGTCACAGCCGCCGCTGCCCGGCTCTCCTGCAGCTCCGGAGGGTTTCTGTGCGCTCTGGGGTTTGTGGCCGTAGCTCCTGTGGAAAGTTGCTTTAACTTCTGAAAATGTGATTGTACTGAGCTGGGTGCGCACCCAGGCAGGTTGTCGCTGGGAGAAGTCCTTTCGCTTTTTCGTTGGATATATATAGGATAATTATCATGCACGCAGCTGACAGGACGAAGCAGGAGTGTGTGACAGGGGTTTGGAAGCTTGGATGTTGTGAGGAACGAGGAACAACTTCGAGAGTGTCTTTTGAGCTTAGCACTCTAGGTGCATCCGTAAGCAAGTACCAAATGCTATTTAAAACCAAATAATTAAATGGTGAAACTGGTAATATGCACGTATCTCAGCAGAATGTGACGTTCAAGGATTAAAACTTTTGCACTTTTAAGTCAGAAGCATAGGATTGCATATCAAGTATCATCAAGTATGACAAATAAAAGATTACACCTAGGTGTATTAGACTCACAAAAGATGTTATCTTAATAAAGCGTCTTAAAACTGGTTGGACTTGCTTTCTGTGATGCAGTAGGCTCTTCTTATCGTAAGTAAAAAGGTCTGTAGCAAACTCATCTCTCAGTACAAAAGCACACAAAAGAGGCATAGGTTAAAAGTTTGGGGAAGAGTGAAAGGATATCCTTTAAAGGAAATTGGTGAAATTTTGTTTTCTAATAAAAATGTAAAAAAAACCCCAATAATTTACAGTAGAAATAAAGCCATGAGGCTTTAAATTTCTTAGGGTTCGTTTTATTTTCTGTGTCTACAAAGTGCCACTTCCAAGTCCTGTAATTACTGGACATGCATTTCTATGCCATGGCTGCTACATGTTGACAACTTTAAAATATTCTAATGATCTAATAGTGCTTGATGCAGTCCCTGTACCTTAATATTAGAGAAATCCTGATTATGTTGGTGAAGCTACAGGTAAGGATTAAAAAGTCAGCAGAAGTATTAAAGCTTATTTATTAATCCCTTGGTTTGTAAAAATAGTATGCTGTAGTTAAGGTATGAAGCTTCTTGAAGGTCTGAGAACTCTCTTAGCTCTGTTGATCTGTTCATTAAGAATATTGTGATACATCAGTGCTAAAATAATTAAACTTATTTTGTATTGCAAGCTTGTATTGCAATATTGCAGTATTATAGCTGAAATGTGATCATTTGTGGTTATTATGCATCTCTTGGTATTTTTTGGCTGGACAAATACCCCTCCACCAAGGCTGGTGCAATTTTCGGAGTATTGTGCTCAGTCCTGTCCTTGTGTACAGGTTTTGCAATAAATGCTGTGTTGGCAGTTAGCAAGAGGCTGGAAAACCAGCCCTAGTTTCAGTGCAGCAAAGGTCAGACAGGTGGTGCAGCTGCTTGTGGTGGTGTTTCAGGCATCTTCACATACTTTACTGGGCTTGGGCTAATAAAGAGATGTGAGCTTGACAGTGCACCGCCGTAGGAGCCTGGCTCTGAAGTCACGCTCATCTAGCTAACAGGGCATAGGATGGTGAATGTCTAGCTGAAATAGCTCTCTGTTCCTAACATCTGAAGGCAACTGATTGCAACACTTGTTTAAATTGTCTTTTCCTCAAGCCCGTACGTGAACTTCTTACTTAATAGGGTCTGTGTAAAACTATTTCAGTTGTGCTCTGATTACATTTGGCTAGCAGCATTTGAGACTGTTTGTACCGCAACCAGTTTCTTCAAGTTGTGCATGAAGTTCCAAATTACATTAACAAATACTTGTTATTGCCATAAAACTTTATATTAAGTGCATCTGAGGGATATGTAGTACTTTCCACTTGTTAGAAGTCTATGTTTGTGTCGTTTGGGAATTTAACAAAGGTTTATTTTATGTTAAAAGGAATTTTTGGTTTGGATTCTTCACGTAAATTTTATAGAATTATAGTATAGAGCCTATAGTACTTACGACAACCTTATGTTGGTGATCTGGTAGATCTCAGTGACCTCCTCGATTTTGAAGACAAACTTATTTGTGCTTACAAGTGCTCTTGTCCATCAGTTGTAGCATAGGAGGAAAAATTTGAGAAACAGTTCTCTTTGAGGAATCTGCTTGTTGACTGAAGTTAGGATTGTGTTATTAGAAATAAGTGCATTGCCAGGGAAGTAGTGCTCATGTCGACTTGAAGTAAAAACAGTTGGCAAAGGAAGGATGTGATCTTGAAGGTGGGAGACAAATTTTCATGCTTCAAGGCATAAAAACAACATGAAACTTTGCAAGAACTTTAGGATTGAATTATTTTGGCCTTTTCCTCTTGGTGGTCTTTGAGTGTGCTAAGGGTTACATTTTGGACCATACGCTGTGCTGTTCCTGTCTGCTCTTATATTCCTATGGCAGTGTCTCTTGTGAAGCAGTTCTGTGACTGGGAGTTCCTTAAGCGTAGGTAGAAAGGGCCAGTGTTATGCAGTTTAAGCTTCAAATGTTGAGAGGGCTTCTTTCCTCCTAAATAGAAGATTATTAATTATTTTCATGTTAATAGAAAATAGACAGTAGGGTGTTGGTTTATAATCAATTGTTGTAGATTATTGAAATACGATTGCAATCTATAAAGAAACAGGAAAGTTAATGTTAGCATTTTGTTCACCAAGCTGAATGAAGTGCAAGAGTACTTTGAACTGGGCAGAATACAGTAATTTTGGAATTTTCTGCCCATTTAATAGTAGTAGTCTTGCATTTAAAAGGAAAAGTATAATTGACATAAGTGTATGTTGTTTGCAATACATTAATATTGTGAATTGTATAAGTGCAACCTCATATATTTATTTTTGAAATAAATGCTTCAGAAGCCAGTTGCCTAATTGGCTGATGGTGACAAGGAAGACAAAGCTGAAAGAACAAAGTTACCAGAAATTAAAGTATTCTGCTAGAAAACTGGGCTGCATTGGAAGTTGCTGCCTTCCAAAAGGCACGTTCATGAGTTGATCTTTGCTGCTGTTGTACATAATCTGTTGCCTGTGCCAGTTTAAACAAATACAACTTCGATTTTGGCCAGTGTTTGTAGCCTGTCCTCTTAAGCATGTTCTGAGTCTGGTCTGTCAAAGGCCACTGAATTTTGTCAGTGTTAGGAGTTGCATAACTCCTTTGTGAGTAATTACTGGCAGCGACATGGATGACTCAGCTACCTAGTTTTGTGCATCTCTGAAAATCTCCACAATTAGGTGGTGGTATGGTAAGAAAAAAAGTAGTAGTATTGCATGTAGCTTGAACTAAGTGCCCTCAGCCATTGCAACAATGTACAGTTTTTATAAAGACTTATGAGAACGAACTGCCTTAAAGAAAAGCAAGCACATTAATACTCTTAGAAGGAAAACAATGAGTATCTTTATGCATTGAAAAGTGCTGCAATATAACAATAATAATTCTGTTTTGGTATACCAGTTTTGAAGATCACTTTGGAAATCTGCTGTGGTGAGTCTCTAAATGGAGTAGGGGGTCTGTTCAAGAAAGCTCACCTCAGTTCCCACAGAATAGCTTTAGAGAGACTTTGCAATAACCCTAAATCAAAAGAATGGTAAGATTTGTTAACTCATAGTATATAGAATTTTAATACTTACATAGATGTACTTCTTTACTACATTAAGAATAAAATTTTAAATATGTTGTTTTCATGAAGTTTAAATCTTACGCTTTTCCAGTATTCTTTAATCTGCCATTAAGCATGATTTCCAGCGTGGCTGCTTTATGCCCTTTGATTATGGAGTTCCTGTCATCTCCCAGACAGGCAGCAGTGAAAAGATCTCAAGTCCTTTTCTAGCTCAGTGATCCCTGTGTTTACAGTTCGGTTTGTGTCTTGTCATTGCTGTGACTAGTCTGAGACACACGTAATTCTCCCCTGATCTCCCGTAATGGGAAGGATCAAAATGTTCTCTTAAAATCAGTAATTATGTGTGGCTGAAGGTTTGTTATCCTGTCTGAATGTATGATTTATTTGCCACAGGAAAAGAACTTTATAACTTTCCCTTGTAATTGATTACGGGTTTAAGTATTTTACAGGGTTTTTTTTTTTAATGCAGGTGGCTTTATCTTCCTCTCTTGGTATGTTTAATGAGAGAGTGAGTTACCTGCCCTCTTCCTTTTGTGGGAGGAGCTGAGGAACGTAGACTAGCATGGGGTTGAGAAGAAAATTCAGCGTAGACCTGCAGAGTCTCACGTGGGCACTACCATCAGGGAGACATCCTTCCTCTGGTCACATCGTGGTGGGGTGGGACTGGGCTGTGGCTGGTGTAATTCTGTGATGGGTAGCCTTAGTCACTGCTTCGTCTTCCATGTCATGGGGCTGGTTTCTGTACTGGGGGAAATTTTCCCTTCCCAAAAGCACGTGAACCCAGGTAGTAAAGAGCACTGAATCCAGCTTGGGCACCTGCATGCAATAACAATGTCTACTTTGGAAAAGAAAAAAAAAAACCACCAGAAAAACCCTAACTGTTGTATGGAGAAAAGCTGTGGATGTTTTATAGAAAGAACAGGTGCCTTGAAGCTTCAGTTTTGTTCACAGTGACTTTTAGATGTTTTTTAAAGAATAATAAAGCCCCTACTTGTTTGGCTGTGCACAGAACCCCCAGATTTCTCAAACCTGTCTCAGGAAATAAGATTCAGTAGGCCAGTGTGTTGCTAATTAAATTAATGATGCAAACTCTCTGCAGTTGTAATTCAAAATAAATGAGGAACAAATGTGGTTGTCTTAACAGGATTTTTTTTCAAAGGATTTTTTTTTCTAAAGTCTTTTCAAAGTAATTGGGGTTTCTAATGTAAGCTTCCACTCTCACATTTTGAAATAAGTATTTGAAGTAATACTTTTGTATGTGGGGAAGCAAACTGGTTTGTCTTGTGCTTGTTGAGAGGTGTAGGTCTGGCAACTGTAGCTGCAGTAGCTTAGCAAATTGAGTGCAGTGAAGGAGGAACTGTGGAGGATGCAGAAGCTTTTGTCGATCCCTATGTAGAATTTTACCTGATTGAAGCCAGACTAGATCATACATGAGTGGTGATGAATAGCACTTTCTACTTCTAGTAATACTGTGATTATAAAATTCCAACTTCTGTTTTTTTTTATAAAATTTTTATTTCTGTCTGAATATCTAAATGAAGGCACATAAGAAGAGGGCAGAATGAACAAGCTTTAAATCTTCTACTGTTATTCTTTGTAGTTAGGCATTTTTGCTGTCCATTCATCTAGCTTCTTTCAGCCAAAACCTATGGAGCCACCAAACCATAATGCATTTACCATGTAAACTGTTAAAACATCCTTAATATGGGGGGAAGATGGTTCTAATCTTTGGTAATACTGGTATTGCTCTGTTCTGCTGTAATTACCAGAGGAAAAACATGTGCAATAGTAGTTAAGCTTTTTACCAGCCCACAAAAGCCCTTTGGATATTCTCCCAAGGTAATAGGGTATAGTCCCAGCTAGTCATGGGATCCATGGCAGCTATTTAAGTCAGAAGGCAGATTGCACTGTGTTACCTCAGAGGCAGTTTGGCATCGGAGAATTGGGTCTCTTAGCCTGCACTTCTGGAAAAGTAAGTTCCTTAGCTGCCAGGTTGTCTGACCCTAACTTTGTTCTCATCTCTTTTTTATGTAGTGACTTTGGTTATTTTTATACTGATCAATAATATGGTATACTTTCTCTAAGTTTTTTTTATTAGGAAAATATTGATACTGTTTGCCTAAAGTCTGAGTTTTTAGTTTTTAAGGAAAGTTAATATTTGAAATGTTCAGTTAGTTGTAGGACTTCAGCAGTACTGAATGAGAAAATGATTCAAGGATGAAAGAATCTCCTTAGAATAATGGTACTTGCTTCCTTTCACCTGTTGTCTTTATAGACATATGTGCTTTCTAATTCTCAATAATAAATAGTAAGTAATGACTTAGAACAGAACTATTTTAACCTCTATACATGTTTGTGCATAAATATTCAGTATTAAATCACTGAAAGGGGTCCCTCTTGGCTGCAGAAGCAGAATTTTTTATTTGGTTTCCATAGAGGTGGGAATTAAGTATTAATTGTAACTTCTCTTTTTTGCTTAATACGGGGTACAGTGGAAACTCCTTGTTACTGAAACTTGGCCAGTGTAAGTAACTGTACAGAACAGTAATGATTTGATTTCTGTCATTGAATTTTCTACCTGAATAACTAACAAACTACTAGACTTCGGGTTGCGATTCAGTGGGTTTGTTGTTTGTTGTTTTCTTTTTTAATGGACAGTCACCAGGGTTCACAAACAATTAAGGCAAAAGTGTAGTCGTGTACATCAGGCAATAAAAGTAGATTCATGCACTTGAACATAAAATTCTTTGGACTAAAAATTGGCAAGCGTCCCAGTCTCTGTAGTTACAGAGTCTGGACAGGAAAAAAACCAAGACATGAGCAACAGTGATGGGGAAATGTGTACGATAGGAAATTGTTAATTAAGATGACATTTGATTACCTGCCATAAAAATCCAATAACTTACTATATTTGATTCGCTATAAAGCGGGAAGTATGCTTACATGTCGTGCTCAGGAGCTGTGTAGATCAAATAACATGCTGATTTTTGGGTCAAAACCCCATTCCAGCAGTGACAGCTTTCTGTATCTGATTGCCTGTTGTTAAGCTGCTGTTTTCAGTGTATCTGCAATTCTTCTGGCTAGTGGTATTGGTTCCAGAGCTTAAATTTAAGTAAAACACCTTGGAAAACGTTGACCATATTTAAAGGAGGGAAAAAAAAAAATAAACACACGCTAAATGACATTAAAGCCCACGAGTGAGGAATTGTATCGTATATTTCTGAGTACCTGGAGTGGAAACTCATTTTCTTACCAGGTCCAGCTAAGATTTTAGGACAACTTTGGGCCTTGCATGAATTGAGGCTTGAATGTAATCTGGTGATATTGTGAAAAGAAATCGCATGGCAGTGAATTGTCTGAAATGAGGTTGGGGTTCATATCTGGTATGAACTTTGGCATTATTTCTTGATGCATTGAATTAATTCATACAATAGTGAGTATAGCAGGTGTCTTATTCCTCCCATTATTTAATTTGGAAAAAAAAATTATGCAAAAATAAAAATATTATGTAGCAAATGAGTAGCATTGCTTTCTGTAATGTATGTGAGGTTTTTGAATTCAGGTTAACAGGTTAGTGATTTTTGGCCTTGAGAAATTAGGGTGGAAATGCATGATATGTATGAATGACGACCATGTGTCGAATATGCCAGCACTGGGTTAAACTGATGGTTTATAGTTAATGTGAAGAGTATGTGTGTAAAGTGTGGTTAAAATAAATAGAAACTTGGAGAAGAGTGAAAGTAACCAAAGCCTCGTGCTACTTTCCTTGACTTTTTTCCAGTGAAGATATAGTCCAAAAATAGGTGCCAGTATCTTGATACAAAAACTGGAGAGTTAATTTTATCAGAGTCATTAATTTAGGACTTAGCTCTTAAAAGCTCTACTTGAAATCAAGAGTCCTAGAAGCAGCAGTGGCAGTGGCTGAGGGTTGCTTAGATGACGCAGTCATGGTGATAGAAACCTGTCCCTTCAGCCCTACCTGTTTGTCGAGTTCTGTGTTTTGTTTTTAAACAGGGGCATGGTCTAGATGGCATTTCAAGATTCTTTGTAGTCCTGTGTTTTACCAGTTCAGAAACTGATAATCATACCATATTGTGGTATCTTAGGCATGTATTTTAGATAAATTCAGAAGTACAAGAAAAAAAAAAGTCATTGCCTGGTCTAAGAGCTTTATTGGTTCACCTTCTCTGAAGAAGGTTTTCAGGAGAAAGTAGTTTGAGTTGTCTTAGGTTAATTCTAGTTAGTATTTTGTTTTGTGAGATCTATGCCACATGAAGGTAGGGCTGCTGAGCAATTACCATATAAATAAATTAGCAATTATCACTAACAAAATCCATAATTGGCTTCACCTATTTTGTCAGGTATTTCCAGTTTTTAATTAATGCTTTGCATGTTGAAACAGAGCATGTCTTTATATTTCTGTAATATTTTTTTTGTTTCAGTTGTTAAAAAGCATTGGATTGTTTGTTACTTAGGGAGAGCTTTAAACTAAATACCTATAAATTAAACTCTTTTTACTGTGGCTGGGGGCTTGATACCTTCTTTGTTGTTTGAAGTGTGTGCAAGGGGGGTGGGCAAATGCTGGCAAGTATTATGCTCATTTGAGAGCATGTCGTTTATTTGCTTCTGTCCAGATGCTTATAATACTTTTTTTGCCTCTTAAAGGTGTTATTTTTGAACTTGATCCACAAATATTTTAATGTACAGTTTCTAAAAGTACTTTGTTAAAGTTTGAGTATTCTGTTAGATATTTAAATAACTTTTGATGCAAGCAAATTTTTAGAGGAATCTAATTTTTTAAGGAAATGGATAATTAATTTTGTACATAAGAATTCTGTGGTATGTGTCCTCTATTCTGCCTGATCTTGCGCTTCTCCCTCTTGCCCCCAGAGGACTTGAAATCATTTTTAAATCTTCCTTAAACTGCACACTAATCAGCAGGAGATCTTATGATTTTAGGTTTCCAAAAAGCATCTGCAACACAATTTTTGTGCTTAATGGAAGAATTTTACATTAGTGTTATCTTTATCTGGTATGGATGGTATCTATAGCTTTTAAAGAAGGAATTTTAAATTAGTTCCAATTAAGTAACTACTGGATGGCATTTTACGAAGGGATAAGTTACATGATACATAGGGGAGAGCTAAATGTAACTACTAAGCAGTAGTATTTGCTTGAAACTACAGGTTTAAATTAGAGCAACAAGAACACCAGTTTTCACTTCTGTGCTCTGAAATGTAAATTGGTCAAATTATGAACTCTGCTTATTTGAAATTGTTAGGTCTTAATGTTGTTTTCTGTTTGTTTCTTTTTTTTTTCCTCTTTCTCTTCTGCATTCCCCTTCCTTCTCTCCAGCTAAATGGCCTTAAAATGGCAGATGAGCCTATGGAAGAAGGCGAACCGTATTCCTACCACGTAAGTATGTTTGATAGATGTTCACTTTAGACACTCAGCATGATTTCCTTTTGAAGCAAAATTTATGCATTCCCTGCTCTTTAATAACGTTTAAACCTATCATTTTATTTGACCAGATCTGAAGAGGCTCTAATTCTCAAAGATGATTTTGAAAATTAATACCTTGTTAGGGTCTAGAAGTGCCTTGTTTGGGACAGTTTGTTGCATGAGGCAGTGCTTTATGGAAAACAGATTCTGTGTGCTGGAGAGGGTGCGTTTACACATCCCTCAGCCTCGGAAGATGCTTTGTCCAACCTCGAACCTTTTATACACTGTGTGCTTAATGTTGCTCTTATTACACTGTTGTCTGTTCTTCCTTTGTGTTTTTTAATGTAGTTGCTGTACGTTCATCTAGAAGGTGCTTAATTCCTGCTATTTTAGAACAGAATTAATTTTTTCACTGATATGTTAATTTAACTTTTATGTAGAAAAATCCCAAATAAACTCTGTTGAGCATGATTTTTTATCTAGTGCCTTGGTGATGTGCATATTTAGGACGTGGTGAAGATCAGTGTTGTGTATGCTGGCTAAATATTGGACTAAACTTTAGGCTAATTCTGTTATGTGGTGAACTGCCTGACTTGTCATGGAAAAAACAGCCATCATTTTTCAACACGCCCATCCATATATTTTTTTGATCAGGATCATGGAAAAAGGTATCAAGTAGATCTACTTCCCAGCTGTAACCACTGCTTTGTATTGCAATAATAATTTTTTTATGTAAGTGATTTGGAGAATAAACTCTTGGGGGTAGAAAGATGTGGTGCTTGTACATTTCCTTGTGTGGAGTAAGCAAATAAACCGTCAGTGTCATTGTCATCTTACAGGTAGGAAAGATGAGCAATGGGTTGTCTCAATCTTTCACTGTACTTGAACCAGAAGGATGTTGCTGAGCTTGTTTGTTAGGTCCTTGGAGCTACATACCAGTCAAGCTGTGATGAAGTAAGATGGCACAAAGCCGTAACCGATTGTGGCGTTTCTTTCGGTGCTTTGTCTTCTGTTGAACCTGCTGGGAATAGTTACCTCTTGTGCAAGGCGGCTCAGGGGGAGCCGGTACCTGAGCCCTGAAATAGACTTGCTGCTCAAGCAACGGAGCACAGAATCAGATAAATGAATTTGCAGTTCATGGAAGCCAAACTAGAAATGAAAATGAAACTGGCTTATGTATCTGTTCAACTTGTTACCTTCTCATTTCTTGTTGATGATGCAACGGTCTTTCTATACTTCAGTCATTGCAACTTTTAATATTTTAATGGTAGTTAAGTAGGTGAAATTATATAGACATCTATTATGAAGGTAAAGCACTTTTTATAAAGTAACTCAATTCATATATATCAAGTTATTCTTTATTTGCATGGAAAACATTTTTCTCCTCGGTTTATGCTTAGAAATACTCAGTTTCCGCAGCAACCGCATGTGATGTCACGGGCTAATGACTCAGGGTGGGTGATAAACAAAAGAGCAGGTGAACTCTGGAAGATCTTTTCTTATGCAAAAGTTCACAGTGTTAAGGAATACAAATTATGATGGTGAAGTCAAAAGGCTTCTAAGCAGAGTATTTACATATTTCATAGAATGAACCAGCCATTAAGGCTGTTGTGCAACTTGGTGTATAACTAGACAACTTGCTGCTTTCGTCTGTCACTGGATGACTTGAAATGCTAGTGTTCTTACCTGCCTTACATTCCAGGCATGTGTTTAAGAAAATAAATAAAAATGAAAAGATGTGTGCGTTTTTCATATGAATATGTATCTTCATAGTCAACAGGATGGACGGATGAAATGAAGTTGGGATGTATACACTGTATCATCAAGTGTATGTCGGCTGCTTTTTTGTGAACAGGGAGGGGAAAGGACTCATGTGATAACAGCTGGAATACAGTTTGTGAATGTACTAAGGTGTTAGTTTGACCTCTTTCTTTCCCTGTCTGGACAAACAAAGCAATTAACGCTTAAGACGTTTCATGCAGTGTGATGATTGCCCCCCCCTCCTGTTTTTTAATTATTGCAGCAAGTACCTACGCATTGGATGTGTACGTAGATTTCAGCCTTGAATTCCTGTGTAAACCCACCTAGAGAATTTCATCTAGGTACTCCAGGTTCAAGTCTGATAATGCTAATTATAAGTTTTCATGCATGGTCTTGGGCAGCAAGACTTTCTGTAGCCAACTTGGCTATAGAATGATGTTCTTCCTTTAAACGGTTTCATCAAGTGGTGAGGTCCTTTTATGATGGTGTTCTACTTGGAATTGAGTGAGAGCAATGCACTGTGGGCTGGTAAGGGTGTAAGTCTACTAAGAGAAGCTTTCAAGGTGAAGACCTAAAGAGAGGATAGGAGGACCGTTAATAATCATTTGGATACCCTAAAAGCTAAGTACTGCAAATTAGATGGGATTTTCTGTTGTGATAGGGGTGTGTTTCCTGTGTATAAGAAGTTCATTGCTATTCTTCATAGGGCTTGAGAGGTGCCGCTCCTTTTCTATATGCAAGCTGAGCTTGCTGTTGTAGGTTTTAGCACGTAGTTTGTAGTTTCAAGGTGCTTATTTAGACATCTTGTTTTGGCTCACAGAAGCTTCTCTTGCACCATAAAAGCTGCAATACATCATCTGATTTGTTTTCATCATGAATGTTTGTCTTTTCACAACTGTAGCTGCTGTGCCCTGCTTTGATAAAGGTGAGAGTAACAGGAAAAAGTCAACAGAACACTAAATCTTTTACCTACTTCCAAATTACCCTCAGCTTTCTGAAGGAGGTCTCCACACGGGGTGGTCTTTGCACGAGCTCTGCACTCTAGAACTGTTTCTTCTGTTGGATGCAAGAATTTGCAGAGCTCTTAAGATGACTCATATCTTATTTATGCTCCTCAAACAATGCATATTCCTTTAGCTACAACTGAATGACCTTATTTATTATTTGCTGCTGTGAAAAGCAGTAATTACCTGAAATGATGAAATTCAATTCAGATTTCATTAAGATTATTTCAGGAAAATTAAGGCCTGTTCATTGCTGTATTTTTTTTTTTTGCCTTGAAATAATAGGATGAAGGAAGTGTGAAAGAAATTCCTATTACGCATCATGTGAAAGAAGGATGTGAGAAAGCAGATCCAGCACAGTTTGAACTACTTAAGGTTCTTGGTCAGGGATCATTTGGAAAGGTAAGATAACAAACTGTTTTCATCTGATGTCCACTTTGAACTTGCTTTGTCTTATTGATGTTTTACTCCCCTTATTTCTATAATACTATGAGGTTGGGTATAAACCTGACAAATCTGAGTATAGGTAGATATCTTGTGGAAATTTCCATGGTTTGAAGGAAGTTACCCATCTTGTTTTGCAGTTGGTCAATGTGGGTGGGGTTTTTTTTGTTCTTGTTTTTACTATGACAGCCTTTCTGACTTCACCTTTTTTAGAGGAAAAGCAATGTCTTTCTCAATAGACCTTTCCAGACAGTCAACCTGGGAGAGGTTAGCTCAAGTACGTTTTTGGATAAAGAGGGCAGTGACATAGCAGAGTCTCTGGGAATGTTTGAAAAGCTATTGACAAATTTCATTTTTTCCCAATCTTGCTGTAGTGCCAGGGGAGCACTGTTTATAGCAGGACACCAAATCATATCGGAGACAGAGAGGCAACAGCCTCAGTGTTTAGGCAGCAAAGAATGAGTCAGTAGCAAATTTTAGGTCTGCCATGGGAAGTTACAAGCCTCTATGTTCAGTGAAAGCAAACTGTGGTTCATCAGGACTGGCAGCTGCAGCTTCGTGGGAGCTATGGCACCAACAGCATGGCATTTTACCACTTGGGTTATAGAGTTGGGGTGGCTTTTATTTAACAGCTCTGGTGTTGTCAAGCTTTGTTTGCCTAATGCCATGGCTATTTGAAATAAAATCGTGGTGGTTTTGACTACCTCAAGGCTTTATTGCAGCATGTAGTGAGGAATCAGAATGAACAATATCTTTGTTCCATATAGGTTGCCTCGCATCTTCTGTAGTTTAGCTTGATGCTTGGGGGGCATCAGCAGTGTAATAAAGATCGATAGAGGCTTCTGGAGGAGATGGTGATTTGTCTGTTAATGATGGTACTTGACACTGTGAATGTTTGATTTTCTTCAATGCATGAAATCTGTATTGATGTAGGTACAGAAGAATGATTGTGGTAGTTTGGAACTTGAACCAAAGTAACAATAAAGTAAATAACCTGGGAAATGTATTTCAGTGTTTTGCTGCATTTGTCAAGTGACCTACAGCCAAAAGACACTACTACAGCCAAAAGACACTAAATGAACAATTATTTAAAATAATTATTTAAATAGGTTATAGGAGAAACATGGGAATTTTTTTTTGTAATGTGCCACTTGGTGTCACATCGCAGAAATGAAATTAAAAATCAAATGTCTCAGTCACTAGTTTGAAACATATTAATTAAAATATTAATCATAATGTATAAGAAGCTGATTTATTTTTTAAACCCAAACTCTTAAACTGGATCTTTCGAAACACACAAAAGCCAGACAATCAGCTTTATGTATGTTTCCATTTTCCTGTTCTTCTGCTGCTTTTGTCTGTTTTGTGACAGGAGTAAAACTACACAGAATTGTATGAGAGGAGGGGAAAAAATGAGACATTAGGAGGGCATTCTGTGAATTAGTGATAATTTAGAATAATTTAGACTTTAAAATATTTCTTAATGTTTTACAGCTTAAGAAACATTTATCTGGTAGTGTTTTTGCCGATTCTTTCATATACCCTTGTCTTCAGGGACTAAAAGGCTCCATGCATTTATTACTCCTGACTTGAGATGTCTTAAGCTATCTTAGGGTTCAGCACATCTGGTATGAACATCTTAGCCCTGACTCAGACAGGTTCTACTTACAGAGTTCAGACTTCTGGCTCGGAATCCCACCAGCTTGGTGAGACGTCTGTTTTAGAGCTTTTGAAACCTGGCGGTACTTGGTTCAGAAACCAGCTTTAAGAATTGGACAGTAACTGTTGCCCGTCTGAACAGAGCTCTTTTTAGCTAGTATTTGTTGTGTTCTATTGGAAAGAAAAAACAAACTCCAAAGATCAATAGCTGTTGCTTTCCTGGTGTTTGTTTTCTTTCTCCAGTTCATATTTCCCAGGGATCTCCCTTTGGATTTAGCAAACACAAGGTTTGTTTGCTTTGGCTAGTATAGTGCTACAGCCCATCCTCTGCCTGACTTTTTTGACACCTATGCAGGATTTAACACTGCTTTGCAGAAATAACGGGTTAAATCTTATGTCTGTTACTGAGTTTCTTCAACCTTTGATAACTTCTGAGGCTTCAGCACTCGGGTCTACTGAGAGTGGTCTTCCATTCGCTTAGGTGAATCGCTTTGGACAAGATGTGCCTGTCTTGATTTTGCTTTACAATTGAACAAGGCACCATTGTATTTCCTCTGCAAAATGCTGGATTATGGAGACTATCTGCAAAATAAATAGATAGTTCAGTGGCTGCTATATCGGTCCTTACTAGCTAGAATTTGTAACTTGTACTTCAATTACATAACGTTATTACAAGCTGCTAATTATCAAGGACTAAAATATTTGTACATGCTTATTGATATTTTACTTTTACAATTGTGGGTGTATTAATCTACAGCTGTTTTCTTATTTGCTGATGTTTGAATTACTCCCTTTACTTACTATGAGTATCAAGCATCATATAAGAGGGCAGTGCTGTAGGTCAATCATTGGACAAAACTTAAGTAAACCGCCTATTATCTTGAAACTTGATGATATTTTTCTTCTAACCAGAGCTTAAAATAAAAACAACCTCTCTCCCAACCTTATTCAACTTAGTCAGTGACAGTGTATAAATTTCTGATTCTAGAATGGAAAATTTGAAAAGCTTGTTTGATTGTTTCTCGAAAAATCATTTCTAGATATTTAATAATTTCCAACAGAGTATATGTGAATAAATCTAGTGTTAATGAAAATCTGAGTAAGGTAAGATCAGAGAGGCAATTTTGGGTATCTCTTGGCATTCTCTTGTGCCTTGTACATTTTTATTTTTTTTACAGTACAGACATTCCCCATAACTAATAATTGCAATTATAAGAAAAACAAGTAAAGAACAGGAGCACGTACCAAGCCATTTTGTAAATTGAAAGACCTAGTAGTTAGAATATTAGTCAATGGAGATAGGTGTATTTGTACTGCATTATTTTGTCTAATATTACACTTTTCTTAGTGTCAAGTTATATACCATCTATCTTCAAAACTCCTCTGGAAAGAAAAAGAGCAGAAAAACCTGTTGGAGTTGCTATTCCCAGAGGGAAGGGGTGCTTTGATCTTAGATGGCAAGGTTTCCTTGCTTTCATCTCACCACTCTTACAGAATTCATTAATATAGCCTGTTACGTATTTGAGACTTGGCTCTTAAACCTCAAAAGCCTCTTATGAGGTGGCAGACCAGGCAAAATGGTCATTCTCCAAGAAACTAATGTAAAGAAATACATTTATCTAAGTACTTATTTGATAAGTACTTATTTAAATGGCTTGCTATAGGAAAGAATGTATAGTTTATGAGCAGTCTGAATACTTGAGAGAGCTTGGTGGTGCATGTACCTCTAATCTGGTTAAGGAAATGTAATTTTGCCCTTTCTTCAAAGATGTGTACTTAAGAAAGAATGCTGAAAACTGTCTGAAATAAATAGGTGTTTTGTAAATCCTTTGTGGTAGTTGCTTATTCGATTACTAAGCTTGTCTATGCAGAAAGACTTGCTAAGAATATTTGGCATCTTTTCATTCCTCAGAGTTTTTGAGGAATGGGATGGGATTAGGGACAGGCTATCTCCTTGTCTGTATTAATGAAGTTAAATGTAAAGATGTAGTAATGGTTTTTAGTCAGGTTTGCATAAAATATTTTTCACAGTGATTTTAAAAGTGGTGTTTATATTACCAGGTCTTCCTCGTACGGAAAATAATTGGTCCTGATGCTGGGCAACTTTATGCGATGAAAGTATTGAAAAAAGCTTCTTTAAAAGGTACGTGTATCTTTTGATTTGGAACTTTAGAAAATAGTTTTCAGTACACCTGTATATCTTAAATGAGTCTTAAAAATACTTCTGTCTAAAATTCTTTTATTACTCTTAAATATTTTTCAGTGAGTTTATAATTCTTCTCTGAAAGTAGCTTTTTTTTTCTAGAGTAACTTGTAAGTTCATGTTTAAGAATTATTTAAAATCTGGCCAGATAGCTTTAATTATGTGGTAAAAAGTACTTTTACAAAGTTTAAAATTGTGTTATTTAATTCTGTTTAGACTTTCCATTACATTAAAATGAACTAATTTCATAAACAATTTTTCTTTTGTTATGTTAGAACTCTACTGTGGTTAAAATTGCAAAGTTACCTATTGTTATAGGTGCCATAGCAAACTAACTTACTGTTTTGGCTTTCAGAAGACACTTCAGTGGATGCAACTTCACTGTGTGTAAATAGCAACTGTTACTAGGTTGAAGAGAAAAAAGTAATCTTAAGAGACAGAAGATACATATTCAGTACAGATAGTTAATTCAGAGGTTGAAGTTAGCTGCCCGGAAGTGTAGATGTGAGCTTTTTTTCTTGAAATTAATATGGTTAATCACAAAATATCAGGATGTGTTGGGGGGAAAAATGTACACATTAAGGAAGTTGGGACAGGTAAGAAACGAAATAGAGTTGTCTGAAAGTGTGTGTTGTGTGGGAGACTTAAAATTCAAAAACAAATAATGTAACAAGGAAAAGTATTTCTTTAGATAGCAAAGACTTTCCATATGCTAATTTCTGCTCCATATGTATGATGCCAAATACATTTGTTTCATACTAGTCTTTTTTTCTCTTTTTTTTTTTTTTCCCTCAGTTCGGGATAGAGTTCGTACAAAAATGGAAAGAGATATATTAGTAGAAGTAAATCATCCATTTATCGTCAAACTGCACTATGGTTGGTATTTTTTTCATGCTACACTTTCTTTCAGTACTTGAAGGCATAGCTGATCTTGTTCATTCTCAATTGTGTGGTGTCTCTTTTAGTGCCCAAATTAGGTTCTTGCAAGTTTAAATCACAGGACTGAAAAATGTAAATACATACGTATACAAAAGTTTTAGGTTAAGTCCTTTGGAAATGAAAAGATTTCCTGGAAAATTCTTATAAGTTCTACAGAGATCTTTTTTACTTTTCATTGAGTAAAGCCAAAACACAATAATTCACATACTTGGTGTTTCCCTGTTTGACAAAGGAGAAATAAAAGAACAGTATTTTAATGATCTCTTATGACTAAGATTGTCTTCTGTGAAGAAGCAAGTAATTATTCAATAAATTACCTCATGTGCTGCTGAATTATTTCAGTTCCATAACAAAAGTATTCTCTTTCACTGGAATTCCCAAATTGGAAAAGCATTCAGATCTGTTTTGTAGATCATCTTTGTTACACATCGATTGATTAATTTATATTTTTTTTTAAGCCTTTCAGACTGAAGGGAAGCTATATTTAATATTGGATTTTCTCAGGGGAGGAGATGTATTCACGCGATTATCCAAAGAGGTAAGTACCTAAAATTTTATCTTTGCTCAGTGTTAGGCAGGTGGGATTTTTTGTCAGTGTAGGGTTGGCTTCTATTGCTATTTCCCTCATACATAGTTCTTGTCATAGTCGAGTTTTTAATAACTTAGTTGGGATTCCCTTACATATTCTAGAATCTATTCCATAGCTTTAAGAAACATGAGTGTATGTTGATTAGTAGCTTCAGTTTTTCTTTGATATCGACAAAGGACAGTTCTTTTGTCTAAAAATGTTTTGTTGCTTGGAAACCTAAGTGAATTAAGATTTAGCAATAAGGAAAGGGGATATATAGTTCTCATGCTCATAGTCAGCTTCGGTGCTCCTTGAAGCCTGATCTATAAGAGGTTTCTGCTGCATTGTAAAATTTCGTAATGCTGTAATACAAATCCTAGTGCTTAGTCTCACAAAGTGTGAAGGTTGAGTATTTTGGAGATCGCTCTCCTTCATCTAACTTTAGCATGCAACTGGAACTTTAATATTTCATTTCTATTTTTGTTTTCTGGAGAGAACTTCAGAGGAGAGAATATGGTGCAGCCTGTTGCTGGGTTGTTTTTTTAAACATTTTTCAGCAAATATTTATTATATATTGCCTTAATTATTATGAACGTGTTTATAAGACTTTTATTTTCTTTCTGCAAGCCTTTCATAAGAATCTAAATTTTTAATGCAATTTCTCAACAACTTACAGTAAGAGAGCTTTTCAGTGTTTTTTTCAGTGTTTTCACCAGTGTAAATACATTTAGATTGCTAATGCTTAGGGAAAGCCACTTTCTTAAATGAGAAAAGTGGGTATCTGATTTTTTTTTTTTTTTTTTTTTGTGACATGGAGGTAGTTGTATCCCCAGCATGAGAGGACATGAGCTACTTCTATTCCGATATACTTCTTATAAAAATAAAGCTTTACTTTAAGAACAGGCTAAAGAGAAGGAAAAATTTAGAGGGGTTTTTGTTATCATTTTTTTAAAAAAAGCAGACCTTGGTAAAGGAGTTACCATGTTGCAGAGTTGAAGCTTAAACAAACCAACTTGACTTGTAAAGGGTTATTGGAACAGTAGGTAGGAAAGAAGTTAATCTCGGCTCTTATAGGATGTTTATTTATAGAGGAAATGCTGGTATAGCAGGAAGAACTATTCTTTTGTTCTAACACAGCTGGGATTGCGGAGTATGCAACATCCTTAAATAAGGGATTCAAGTCTATCCATAATAATACTAGTTAGGTGGTTGAAAGAGATATGTATTTCCTTTGGGAATAAAGAAGTAACAATTGTCAAGTTTTCTTACTGTTAAGTCTCTAAGAGTTTGTTGGAAGACTTCAGTTACCCTCTATGTTGACTTTTAAACACTGTGTATATAAATAAGAAAAAACAATCAGGTCTTTTTATTTTCTGTTGGGAAGACAAGGTATTTTCAAAAGTACATGGTAAAACAAAGAAAATGGACAATACACATCAGGGTAAATTCCCCATGGCATTTCATACTTCCCGCACAAGAATTATTTTAAATTAATTTTGTTTAATATGAGGTTATTAAAACACTTTTGCTGGTCTTTAAATTCTAATGTGGGTATGAGAGTTTCATCTGTGGAAGTGGAATGATTATGTAATGAAGTTTTCATTGGTAACGTTTAATGAAGTTGACTTGCATTGTGTTTTATTTGACACACAAAGCAGTTTTAAATGAAATTCTTATTGGGAGATGGTAGATTAGAGTTTAGCATCTTTGTATCCTGAGATTTGCATTTTGGCTACTCCAAGGAGTAATGGTATCCAAGACTTCCTCTTGCTCTTTTGGATATAGAGGAAAAACAGTATTAACATTGCTCTTTATAAAACCAAGGTGAAACTTTCTGTAGCCTAAAAGCTTTGTCTTTTGTACAATGTTAATACTTATCCCTGTGGAAATTAGGAATATTTCTGTTGCCAGTAGAAGAGGTCACATATGTGCAATTTGAAGTACAGATCAGTGTATTACTAAATTGGTAAGCCCAGTTACCTTAATTTAAGTCTTGTTAGGTATCTACTGTGCAGCTGAGATGCCTGTTCTCCTTGTTCCTGGTGTTCTAACAAATAAGGGAATAGTTCACTTAAATTACTGGAATTGCATTTGAGGTTTAAAGGTTACTAGCTTGTAGAATATGACAAGAGCCAAAGCAGGTATGATTCTTTTATATGAAATGAGAAGCAACCTGTTGAGTATTTAGGATAGAGCATTTGAGAGATGCATTTCTATATGCAATATCAATCAGTTTTTCAGTATCTCACTAGGGTTCTTCACATTTCTTTTCCTAAGAAGGTTCTTCAGCTCCCACTGCAGATTTTCATGTCATTATTTTCACTGAAGTGTTTTATTTTGCATACTTTTTTTCTAAATTATACCTACTTTTTTCACCTAAATATTGGTAATACGAATTCACAGAGACAATACAGCAGTTGTGGACTAAATTTTATGATGCAGTTGAAAACAGTCTGTATAGGATTGTGGCAGAAGGGGTGCTGGTGGTCAATAACATCAAATAATAGTTAAATTTATTACCTGAAAAGTTAGTTAGTGCTCTGCAGTATTTGCTGATGGTTTTTTTTAAGTGTTGTAGATAATTCTTTTGTGTACTTGATGATTAGCCTATATTAGCATATAATTTCTGTTAGATGAATTCATTAATTATGGGTTCATAAGGTACTTCTAGAACTTATTTTGAAGTTTAGGAAGACAGCAGTATTTTTTTAGATTGCAGTTTTAAAAACTGAAGACAAGATCAGAAGGTAAATCTATACAGTTCTTATTAGGTTATGTTTACAGAGGAAGATGTGAAATTCTACCTCGCAGAACTGGCCCTTGCTTTGGATCACCTTCACAGCTTGGGGATTGTATACAGGGACCTGAAGCCAGAAAAGTAAAGTAAAATGTATTTTACCACTATTACGTGTATTTTGCTTGCTGCTTTGCATTTTCCACTAAAATATTAAACTAAGAATATTTTTATTAGACTATGTAAACAAACATAAAATGTAAAACATATACCTCTGATTTAAGTGAAATAATACTGGCTTGTTAATTTAATGATGGAAGTTGGAGGTCAAAATTGTTAACTATTGTATTTTAAATGTTATATGTAAACATTCCTCTTTATGTGTATTGGTGAATGTGAATTTTAATTTTCAGCATTTTGCTTGATGAAGCAGGACATATCAAGTTAACAGGTAGGTAACTTTTATTAGTATAGCGCTTTCTGAACGTATTGCTGTATAAACTATAAACTTTTATTATAAGCCTGAGAGAGAGAGATAGAGATATATATATGTAGTGATGGCTGGAGTATGTGTGAGCCAGTGCTTAGCTTTTTAGAATTCTTTTTTATTGGACAGATTTCTTATAAGAAATCTGTATTCCTTCACTATATAATGATTCTTTATATAGTATTAAGTACTTTTATTCAAGTATTTTAGATAAACAGAGACTGGTTTTGGTCTTTTACTAGATCCTGATGTCCATGCAGGTTCTATTGATGTTAGTTTTCATGTTGGCTAATATTTCCATGGATAAAACTGCAGTGTAAGCATCAATATGCTGTAAAGTGCAGATCCTAATTGCTGTGGTTAAAATAGAAGAAATTTAGTTGAAAATACAAAACCAGGCATTGACTGTGGTTTTTTTTAAGGCATTTTAGTTTAGGTGGTGATGTGTTAGTAAATAAAACTATCCACCATTCAGGTTAGAAAATGAGCTGTATCAACACGTACTGTCAGGTGCCTTTTAGGTGAAGATAAAGTTGCCCACTGTGAGACTTCTAAAAGGGAGCAGAGGTGCTGTTTGTGTAAAAAGTTTTTAGCACACAGTAAGACTTCTGAAATACTAATTATTATTTTTTTGCATTCTGGATTATCACTTTCAAAGGCATATAAAAATGCAGAAAATGTTCTATAAGGAACAATTCAAATGCATATATTCTAGGAAATGATATATACAAAAGACTGTGACTATTACTATGAATTTCTGAAAGCTTTAAATTACATTTAAGGTGATACCTTTGTATTATAAATTTCATTATATATTTTGATCTCTAGATATTGCTACTAGATTCCCATAGAAAAATGTTTTTAAATTCTCAAAGATTGATGGAAAAATAAATCCATTATAAAATCCATAACTTTTAAAATTCTGCATGATATATTTAAATCCCATTCAAGTCAAACATCCGCACTTCCTTAAGCAAGTGGAAATAATAACTGATGGGATTATTGATTAATAACCATTTACCCTTTGAAAAAAGAGATGCTTGAGAGCCCCCTCTGGAGAGTTGGGCTAATATCAAGGACTTGTGTATTCAGTTGCAATGTTCAAACCTGGGGGGGAGGTATTCTGGGAATAAAGTGAGTAGATATGCAAGACTCTTTACAGAACTTGAGTCAGGTTGCAGAACCACATCTTATATAACAACATTATTTTTGGTCTGATTTTATTTATTCATCATTCAGTGATACTAGACCATGCAGACTATGTTCTCTTTGAAACCCATTTTTACTTATATCCATTTTTTTGTGTGAATAAAACAGGCAGTAATCAGAGAAAATGAGAACTTTGGATTATCCTAAGGCTCTAAGTGTGTAATATTTCAAATACCGAGTAATTTTTAGTTGTAAAGTTGGTGGCTAACGATGACTTATACAATGGTTTTAGTGGTATGTAATAAACTAAACGTCTGCAGTATTTCTAGATGCTTGCAGTTTCTTGTTTCATTAAGAACTACGATAATCACATAATATTCCTGAAAGCAAACAAAGAAAACCTGTCAACACTTTGATTTTGAAATACTGTATATGGTATTGTTGTGGTTTTTTTCTTTACTGGCTATATTCCTTACAGTTTTTTACTGGCTATATTCTTGTAACACTGTTGTTGTAGACTTTGGACTCAGCAAAGAATCAGTAGATCAAGAAAAGAAGGCCTATTCTTTCTGTGGTACTGTAGAATACATGGCACCTGAAGTAGTAAACAGGCGAGGGCACAACCAGAGTGCTGACTGGTGGTCCTTTGGTGTTCTCATGGTACTGTATGCTCCCTTCCTTACCTTGCTTAAGGTCACAAATAAACTGCATATTGTTTAAGTGAATGTGGAATAATGTAGTTGATCTGATTATGAATACTTGGGTAAGGGGAAGAGAGAATTCAATAGTTGTATTACTACTGAAATATCAACTAATTAGAATAAAATTTCATCTGTTTTGCTCTGTAAGGAGTACTTGTCAGGAACCACAGAAAACATAATATGTAGTTAGTAGTTTAGAAACATCAGTTTGTATATTTATTATGCATAGTGTTTGATAGTTAAAAAAAATCTGAAGACTTGGTTTGATGGAATATTAATTGCATTTTTCTAAGAGTAAGCCTGTTGAATGAATACTGGAGTAGAGCAGTGAAATAAGCCGTAAATGCTAGCACTGCCACCTTTGTTGTGATGTGTTAGAGCATCAGGCTGAAATATGCATGTTAACTTTAAAAGCAAAGTACTGTTTTAGAATTCATTCTTGCTTGTTTTTGTAGTACAGCAACACCTGAAACTGTTACAAAGGGGATTTTTATTGCTTCAAAGTAGCTTATAGAAGTAAAATATTCCTACATCATCATTATATTACACTCACCACTTATTATCACATAAATGGCAGAATTTTCCTTTTGTGACCTTTTTTGATAATCTCCTAAAAGCTCAAGCCAGTATGTCTAATGTAGCAATAAGGAAGAACACAGTACTTAACACTTTGTTTGAGCAGTTGGGGGAAGAAGTGTTGATTTAGATTAACATTTGTTCTTTTCAGTTTGAAATGCTTACTGGTACACTACCATTTCAAGGTAAAGATCGAAATGAGACTATGAATATGATACTGAAGTAAGTATATCTTCTTACTTTTTGCAAAGTCAGAAAACGTAATTTTTAAACATGTTTTAAAAGCTCATTATAACTCCTGCTTGAAGAGCATTAAGCTAGAACGGGAACAAAAAAAGCCAAGCCCTGCCCTCAGGCTTTAGATCACAGACCATGCAAATACTGTTAAGTAGCTGCAGGAATTATAATCTTAGGGATGAACTTTTATTTTCATCAGAGGTGTATGATAAGGATAAAAACAGTACAGTGAATTAGAACAGCATTATTTACCACTCATGTGGTTATGCTCCCTTGCTACTGTTATGGCATACCTTATTTTGTAAGCAATAGTTAATCAGGTGTTGCTTTGTGTACGTATATATGGAGAGTGCACTTACGTGCGTGCGTTTTTTATATTAAATTACCTCAGTTACAACAGAAGCAGTCTAACAAGACAAACTGGGTAAACTGGTGATTAGTACGTGAAGTTGTTGGGCAAAGTGTTCTCATCTTCATTTGTGCTTACCTAACAAAGAATTTCCTTTAGACCACGTGTAGAGCCGTGGGCCTTCTGAGGGGGTGATAGGGAAGGAGGTGAGAGAGAAACTGTTCCTGCCAACGTACGGCAGTTTGAACTTTCCCTGGGTATGAGTTTCTAGTGATACTACCTGTGGAGGCTGGTGGATTAGATCACTGGCCTCACCGGGAGCTCTAAGTGATGCTACAGGTTTGCAGAAGAATTTCTTGCCTTAGTGTAATTGTTTTCATAAAATAAGGTTGGTAAAGTCTGCAAGCTTTTATGTGATGGTTTAATTAGATCCTTTTGAAGCAAGAGTCTCAAGAAGTAATATTAGCAATCACTTCAGGGGCAAGTAATTTGGGATTTGGGGAGTCTCTTCTGGCGTTGATTCTGGTAGAGGTTTTTTGGTGATAACTTACTGGTGACATGAAGATATCTTTAAAGTACTTGTGTATTCCTGAGCTGATTATTATATCATTTTTTTTAAAGCTTTATCCTAAAGCCTTTTTTGGGGGCTTGGGTGGGATTTGGGGTTTATTGTCTCATGTGGTGGGGGGTTTTATTCGGTTGGGTTTTTTGTTTTTTTTGAACCACTCATATAATGTGAACCTTAAAAACTGATGAGTTAAACACAGACACTCTACAAAACTTTGGAATAGATCCTTGATACATCAAATTGTGCAATGAAGTCTATGTGGACAGTTTTTAGATACACTTCTTCCTCTTACTTGTTCTCTATTTTCCTTTAGAGCAAAACTTGGCATGCCTCAGTTCCTCAGCCCTGAAGCACAGAGTCTTCTGAGGATGTTGTTTAAAAGGAACCCATCAAATAGATTAGGTTGGTTCATTTATTTGGATCTTTGAAATAAAAGTAGTTGGGTTGAGTTGATTGTTTAAAGCTGTTGCTAGAGACTCTCAAGCTCCAGATGGTCAGTAAGATTTGGGATCAGATACCATTTCATGTTAGTTTGGATCATGACTTTCGGGGTTTGGCCAATGAATGATTTCTTTCTTGGACCAGTGACTCTTAGCAGTGAACCAAAGCTTTGACTATGTTAGAGCAAAGAGTATTGACTGTATTTATGGGCTTCTTGTGCTCTGTTTGCCACCCTGATGAGGGGTACACTACTTCATGGGGTATTTTACTTCCTTGGAACATTTGTGTATTTACAATTCCCTCAAATAACTATGTCTACACAAGTTTTTTAGAAATGAACTATTTTTTTATTGCGATCTTATTCAAAGACTGTCTGAAAGTGTTTTAAATACAGTATTTTCTTTGTTCAGGAGCTGGTTCAGATGGAGTTGAAGAAATCAAGAGACATCCTTTTTTTTCTACTGTTGACTGGAATGTAAGTACAAAATTAACTGAATGATAAAGCTGTTTTTAATTTTTCTATGTTGTAGCATAACAGGTATTTGCATTTGAATAGGGCACAGTAAATACTGCAGTACTGCTGACTCTTACATTCTTGCCTCTACTATAATCTTACTTGGCATCTGGAGCTGTATTGTCTATGGTATAGAGAGTATTAATTATATATTGTACATTTTACTTGTTAAATAATTTAGAGTTGCGGCATTCCAAAGCTTTAATTGTCTGTTGGAGCATTTGTAGTTTGGGGAGGCTGCTGGTGTTCCCTCTGTGCAAGAATCCTTCAGTGTGTGTCTAATGCTTCCATGCAGGGCACAAAAACTTTGACTTCTCTCTAGTTACCCACAGCACATTCCTATTTTATCGGTCATATTCCATTCACAGTTGAAATACTGACTCTTGTGCTCCGAGATGATCAGAAGTCTGTACAATTTCATGATTGCTTGCTTAAATTTTTAACAAGCACCTTGATGTTTTTCCTCTGCAGTTCTCTTTAAGCTTTTGAGATGTGTTTCCCAGAAACATTCAGGAAACTAAGATACTCTATATCAAATAAATCCACTCTGGAAGCACTCCTTTTGTTATAATGCCTGCAGACGGATAGACACAATAAATAAGATGTTACTGTGCTGACAGGACTACCTGCAATGTTAGCCAGTACTGTGCTCAAATGTTTCTTTAAAGCCTGTAGTCATTATCCTTTTCTTTATCTTTTGTATTTACTTCTGAGAAAGCAGTTTTCTACCTGTGTTTATGCAGCACCTACCACAGAGTCCTAGTTAGCAAGTAGAATTTTCAGTAACAGCAAATCTTCACTTTTTTATCTGACTATACTTAGAAGAGAAGGCTATGTTGTTATGGCTTAATTTGTTACTTTAAGGGACTAGTATTCAAATAAATACCAGGAAGGAAGTGTGAAAGATCTGCAGTTCTAACTTTCCTGTTTGGTTTTTTTTTTTTTTAATTTGATAGTGCTTTGTATTTATTTCACTGTGGTGGTTTTGATGACCACTTCTATATTGTATCTCATTATTTCTTTGAGATTATTTGCGTCCCTCTTCCTTGTTTGTGGGTTTGGTTCTTTTTTTCTTTTAAATTAAAATACATTGCATGTTCTTGTGCAGGAATATTAAATGAAAAGAACTGGAAAAAAAAAAGTCTGAAAGGATGAGAGAAATGCCAAGAAAATGTTCTCAGAACTTCCTGAACTTTGCATGGGGCTTTGACATCATTTGACACGGAACTTTATCTTCCTTAACTGTGAACGGGACTAATTGCTGATTTGAGATGACTTGGGCAATGCATTTTTCTAAAGCATGTTGAGTAAAGGAGAAAGAGAGGAGGAGCCTTTGTTCTGCTTTCCCTTTGTTCCCCTGACTTAGTTTAGTAGATTAGGAAAAACCTGGAATAGAGATTTGAGAATTGACAGTTTCCTGCCAAGAGGGACACGCCGGTCACTCGTAAGAGGTCTTTGGGACCCAGATTAGAAAGGTAAAGGCTGTATTCCCTATCTTCCCTTTGGGGTGGGTGTTCCAGGGTGCTGGGAAAATAGCAATGAACCAGGTCTGAGATGGTGATGGAAGGTAAGACACACTATGACTGTTCTGTATTCTTCTGAATAAGCCAAAGAGGAACTAGTGGTTAAGTAGTAGCCTGCTGTTGTAGTTGTAGAAGTGCAGATCTGTAGGTGAGGCAGCCTCAGAAGAATTAGAGAGCTGTGTATTGTTTGATTTGTTTGGTAACGTTTCCTGTAGCATTTCAAATCAATGGTACTTGAAAGTAACTCAGTCTTCCATATATATTTGTGAATTTTTCATTGCTATATATCATTCGGTCTTTCAGAAAACCACTGAAGTTTCATTCACTCTTAATTAAGACTTTCTTCTTTTTCAGAAACTGTTCAGAAGAGAAATTCAACCCCCATTTAAACCTGCTTCTGGAAAGCCAGAAGATACCTTTTGTTTTGATCCAGAATTCACAGCAAAAACACCAAAAGGTAATTGTATATGGTTATAAATTGATGAGGTGTCAAATTAATGTTACAACAACAAGCTTATGAAATAAAGAAAAAGCCAGTGACAAAATTGAAAGGAAAGTGTGCAACAGGGTTCTGGTACTTTGAAGAAGTAAGTTCTTTTAAGTGGGTTCCTATTCTTTGAAATATTCTCCTAAAATTTTATTCACCAACACCAACAAAAAATATTAAAAGCTGAATTATGGTTTCTAGTTATGATTTGAAGTCAGACATACAGTGTTTGGGGGGGAGTTATTTAATACTAAAGGTAGACTAAATTTGATTCCAGCAGTGATCATTTTCATTATTAAAATTAAATCTTAAAACTAGCATTACAATAATTTTGTTCATTGAGCTGTTCCCCTCACTACCCATGCTGGATTTGATTTTACTCTTGAGAAAACAGTGATTCAAAAGTAGAGAAACGTGGGGAAAATGTCAAGTGGACTTAGGTACCTGTACTACTAGCTCAGTTGCAAAGACATCTCAAATAGTTTCAAGAAGCTTATGAAAATTTTATCTTTAAAATATCCTTGGATAATTGCAGTACAAAAACTTCCAAGTAACGGAACTTGGAAACAAAGACAGTAAGTGCAAACACTTACTGCTTAGTATGCTTCATGTTTAACTTCAGCTTTTCTTTTGTGAATTTTTTCCTTTACTGCTGCATCCAAATTTAAAACCACTTGTCATGTTTGTTTGGAGGCTGCGCAGAATTATCAAGCTGTGCTTACTGTGAAAATTTCAAACAGTGAATTCAGAGGTGCAAATAATATAATCTGAGGAAAATTTTGATTCTAATTATTCAGTAGTATTACCAACTGAATATTTTTGTACTGCCTCACTTCTGCTTTGCCAGTACCATGTACACCACTGAAGTAGCAAAACCTATGGGCACTCTTCCTCATGATGCAGTCCTTGAACATAGGACTATGATCTTTATTTTTTCTCATAAGTAGTGTTGTCTTTCAATAAACTTCTTCCTAAAAATGTGCATTCATACTGTAGTCCCTGTGGCATTTTGCTCTTTTAGGTAAAACTCATTAATACTTGCTTTGTGTGTGTTATGAAATAAGACAGGTAACTGACTAGAAGTCTTATTCAACATTTAGCATTGCCTTTGCTTGCTTCCCTTCCCTCAAAGTGTTTCTTCCAGCATATCTCCTGAATGTTAAAAACCAGCCTTGCTAATCAAATGTATATGCCACTAGATTCTCCAGGAGTCCCGCCTAGCGCAAATGCACATCAGCTTTTCAAAGGATTTAGTTTTGTTGCAACTACTACTGTAGAAGATCATAAAATATCACCACTCACCAATATACTGCCAATAGTACAGGTAACGTTTTATTTTTTGAGAAACTTTTTTGACATGCCAAAGATTGATGAATATTTAGTGTTTACAGTCTGTTCTTCTGTGGCTGGGGAGACTACTATAAAATTATTAAAGCATTATTAAAATGCTTCCATGGGATATTTTTAAATTTTAAAAAGCAAGTTGATGTTTTTCTGGAGGTAGAATGCAAAAGAGAAAGCATGGGCAAGCAGTATTATGTCAAAGAGCATCTTGTTGCTTTAAGTGAAAGCTTGTATGTGTTTGTTTTTTAAAGCAACTTCATGGAAACAGCGCACAGTTTACTGATGCATATGAACTTAAGGAAGATATTGGTGTTGGTTCCTACTCCGTTTGCAAGCGATGTATACACATAGCTACAAATATGGAGTTTGCTGTAAAGGTACTGTGACAGTTCTGAAATTATTGTGTAGTAGATTTGCAAATTTAAATGCATGGATTTTTTAGTTACCGTAGCTGTTTACATGCTGTGAGAAATGAAAAGCAGTATTTTCTTCATTTGTTTAAATTGTGTATTGGCTTCTATAGCTCTTCTTTTTGTGGGTAAAGTTATGGCCTTGAAAAACTGGCTTTGCAGTTACTGTCTTGAAGCTTGAAAATATTGTATGATGATGAGCACACCTGAAGTAAAATAAGAGCAACAAGGGTGGAACTGGGCTACAGGGAAGTAGTGATGCTTCAGATAGTCCATTGCATTTCCTTGTCCGTTGGAACAGAACAGGCTGCATTAATAATACAGTTTTAACAGGTAGCAAGGGTAGAGCAAGAAATGAGTAAACAGTGGGATGTTAAGCTTTAAGATGAATTAATCATGATTAGTAAGAAGTAAAGAAGTCTAGAAGTTTTTTTCTATTCTGTTGTTGAAGTGAGAGTATAATTACAAAAAATTCTTTATTAAATAGACCTTGTTTAGACAGTTGTTTTTCCTGTTGCTCTATTTTGCAGATAATTGATAAAAGTAAGAGGGATCCCTCAGAAGAAATTGAGATTCTCATGCGTTATGGACAACATCCAAATATTATTACTTTAAAGGATGTATGTACCTCATTTTCTCTGCTACTTCTTATTACACAATAGTTGATAAATAAATATAGATCTAGGGAGTTTATTGGAATTTATTTAATTTCTTTTACATAATAAAATAGATTGGGAGAGCAGTACATATATTAAAGTGTTGAGTATTTCAAAATACAACATTGTCCTGATACTAATTTTTTTCTAAATGCTGTTTAGTGAACTTGAAGTGAGAAATTATATAAAGGTTAGAAATGTTGTATTTCCTCTTATTTCAAATGAACAGCTAATGTGTCGATAACGTGAATCTGAAAAAGCAGTTACATGTTGTCCTGTGCAAAGTGCCAGCACTAAAAATTGTCCATGTAGGGGAAGAGCAATAGGGAGCAGTAGAGCTACTCTCCTCTTTCAATGGAAGTGTCTAGACTGAAAAATTTAATTCCTAGTCATGAATTAACAATTGATTACCTCAGTGTCTCACAGAATGACACGTAAGCTTTCTTACATTTCATGCTTTATGGCTTCTGAATTGCGGAATTAAACTTTTCAGTCCCTGCTATTCATACTTTATGTTCATGTGTCAATAGGTGAACAATCTAGTGTGTAATTTTCACATCAGGGTGTATAATTATAGATGATCTTTTTTAATATCTATGTGTTTGTTTATATACATATGCACTTGTTAAACTTCTTGTCAGGTGTATGATGATGGTAGGTTCATATACCTTGTCACTGAACTGATGAAAGGAGGAGAGCTGCTTGATCGAATTCTCAGACAGAAGTTCTTCTCGGAGCGAGAGGCTAGTGCTGTGTTATACACTATAGCCAAGACTGTGGACTACCTGCACTGCCAAGGAGTGAGTGATTTCTTCTATGACATTGCTGCTTTCACATTTCTGAGAATTAACAAATGCCTATTGTTATGTGCTTTTGTTGGCTTATTTTTATGGCAGAAGATTTCTGAGTATTTTATTACAAAGGTGAATAATATAAACAGCTCATCCTGTTATTCTGACAAGCCCTTTTGACTCTACTTGCTGTTTATGTAACAGCAGATACTTGTTCCCTTATGCTTGTTGGCAAATGGTTATGTTAGTTCCAGTTGCATTAAAAAAGACTATTGGCTCATATGATATTACTTGAACTAGAATTTTTTGTTACTTGAAAGTTATATAATTGTGTAGAATTTTTAAGTGTATTAATATAGAGAATAGTTTTTATAAATTGCTAGCTATATGCAAACAAATGTACATGCAACTTCTAAATGATAGATTTTAAAATTTCTTTGTTTAAAGGTAGTGCATCGAGACCTTAAGCCTAGTAATATTTTATATACGGATGACTCAAATAATGCTGATTCTATCAGGATTTGTGATTTTGGATTTGCAAAGCAACTTCGAGGAGAAAATGGACTACTTCTAACTCCGTGCTACACTGCAAACTTTGTAGCACCAGAGGTATCTTAAGCTGCCATGTGTTTTCTCTGTGGTGTTTTTGATCCATCGAGTACTTAAACTTTTTAGCAGTGCTTTAAAAAAAATTTAAAAAAAGAAATTCTGCTAGTTTTCCTTAAATGTGATGATACCTACTTTATAAACACTGCTGCATATGTTTATTATAAACCTGCTTTAAAAATAGCAGAATCCACCCTCAAAAATAAGATGTAAGCCTTTTGAGAATCTTAAGAGATGATGTTATGGGAATAAGAAATATTGTTAATAGTTACTGTAACTGGTATATTGAAAAATAAATAATCAAACCTCTGAAATAATCAGCCTGGGATTGACTTACCCTTCCATAGGTGATGTAGTGGTATTGTTTGTAGTTATTTTTTTAATATATGAAAAGTCTTTAACACTCTTTGTTTTACAGGTTCTCATGAGACAGGGATATGATGCTGCTTGTGACATATGGAGCTTGGGTGTTCTTCTTTACACAATGTTGGCAGGGTGAGAAGTATTTCTTAGCTTTTTTGTTTACCTAAAATTCCAGCATGCTGCATGAATCCATGCTTTCGTTTAAAAATTGTAAGATATTACCTCATTGGTTTGAATACAGAATGACAAAGACACTAAAGTAGAACAGGATGCTCTAAGTAAATGCATACACGAACTAGGCTTATCTTACAGGTAGGTTCAAGACTTCTCTCTTCTACAGTGCATGACTGGGGAATGCTGAAGACTCCCCAGCTCCCAGGAGAGAATTTAGTCTGTGAAAGTATGCGGTGGTTTTCTTTCTCCTTCTGCCTCTTGTTCTCCCACCCTATACCCTTGTGGTCCACCTCCTTGTATCCCCTGCTGCAGGCTTGACTCCTGGCCATTTCGTGCAGCACACTGGCTTTGGAACCTCTTAAGTTTTCTAAATCTCTCAAGTTTCATAAAGCACTATAGCACTATGAAGCTCTTAGTGGCTGAATGATAAAAGCTTTTCTGAATTCTGCTCTGACAGAAAAGTATCAGATTTGTTTTGTCTTATAAATAAATGCTGTCTGTTCGAAACTGTTTCTCTTGATAAATTCATACTTCTACATGTAAATTGCCACCGATACTACAGTTCTGTCATCAAAATGCAGATTGCTGTATGATTTAATTGCAAGTGTGCAGATATTGGGCAGTTTGCTGCCTGCACACCTGAGAAACATTGTCTGAACAAAAGGTGTGGCAGGTCAAAAGCACGGGGGAGGAATGGTTCAGCATGAACTCCTGCCTTTCCATTTTGTTCCTCCTAAGCTCATCAACTGAAAGATTAGAACTAACTAGCTTCCTTAACCTCTCTTGATGATGCTGGTAGATTTCTTCTGTGCAGAGCTTTCAAAGTACTAAGATAGGATGCATAAAGCTTAATTATTATTATTTGCAAGCTAATTTGAAATCTAAGGGGTATTATGATTAACTACTTAGTTTTAACTACAAAACCCAAATCTTACTAACTTGGTACCAGCCAATGACCATATGAGATGCCAGAACATTGTAATACTCTTGACATTGTTAAAAGGTGTATTTAAGTGATTCAGATCGATTTTCAGATTTGCCATTGTAGTTCTTTTGAGTTCACCACAGTAGGGTTTGTAGAAAGTAAGCGAAACCTACAAGAAACCCTGTAAACTGTTATAAGCCTCCAAAAACAATGATCTTGTGGCTTAAGGTGTTAAAAAAAATCATGAAAATTTTCTTGTAGCTTTTCCCTAAATGATAGGTGTGTATACACTGTGCTCATTCTGTCTCTAAATGCACATACCCTAAACACTCTAGCTTTATTGTGTCATTCTGTTAGAGTACTGTTCCAGGTTTGGATTATTTTTATATGCTTTGGTAAGCATCTAGCATAATTTGTATTTAAGAATTGCTTCTATTTAACCTGAAAGTCCACACTAATTAGAATGCGATATTCAGTTATTAATTTAAGACATCTTTTTAGTCTGCATTTCCTGTTTATTTTGCTTGATTAACCACAATTATGGGGAAAAGAAAATAATACAGCTTTGAAGATTAATGCTAATATAAGAAGTATGTAATAGTATATAGTATATTTCTGTCAGCAGTGGGATATCTGCTTACAAAGATTCATGAGATTTTCCGATTTCTTGCAGCTTCTTACCTATAATGAGGTGTGGTTTTGGTGTTTGTGTTTGTGTTGTTTTTTTTTCCAACAGCTATACACCATTTGCCAATGGTCCTAATGATACTCCAGAGGAGATCCTGGTACGGATAGGCAGTGGAAAATTCTCTTTAAGTGGAGGCAACTGGGACACTGTTTCAGATGCAGCAAAGGTGTAAATGTGTTTTGTTTTATTACTATCTTTTTGTGGAATTCAAATGAATATTTACTGAACTTTTAAAAATAGACTAGTCTAACACAGTAGTTTGCTGTTATTCCCTACAAACTTTATTGCATTGAAGGCCACTTAGGCCCACCTCCTGCTCAAAGCAGGGTCAGCTGTGAGGTCTGACCAGGTATCTCAGGGCTTTAGTCAGTTGGACTTCAGAAACCTCCAGGAGTTGAGACGGAACAGATTGCCTGGGCAGCCTTTTCCACTGCCTGACTGCTGTAATGAGGAAAAACCTTCTCCTAATTTGAAGTGAGAACATCTCTTGTTTTACTTTGTCCTCTGTCTCTATTCCTTTGACCATGCTGACTAAAGGAATGTCAGTCATCTTGGATGCCAGGTCACACTGGTAGTTCAGGTTCAGTTTGCTGTCTGCCATAATCTCCCAGTCCTCCTCAGCAAAGCTGGTCCCCAGTCAGTCCCCACCCTGTACCTTGGTGACAAGTTCTTCCTTTCAAAGCAGAGGACTCTGCATTTGTCCTTGGCTTAATTTTGTATGGCTCTGGTTAGCCCATTACTCCATTGTGCCTAGGTCCCTTTGAATGGCTGTCCTGCCCTTGAACTCATTAGCTCTTTCTCCACGCCTCCAGCTTGGTGCCCCACTGCGGACTTGGCAAGAGTGCACAATCTTCCTTCCTTCAGCTCACTGATAAAAGACTTTAAATAAAGGGGGTCCCACTATAGGCTTTTCTAATCATCAGTGTTTTTTGTATTCCTTGTTTTTGTTGGACCAAAATTAGGTGGGTTTTGGGATACGTTAAGTGAAAGGATGACTTTTTACAGTTGTGTGTTAGTGCTAGTAGCTAACTAGTCGTGTGTTCATAGGTTATTTTTTTGGGGGTGTGTGCAATTTCTTAAATGTTGTTCAGTGCTGAAGTCATTGGGTCTTTTGTCTTTGTTAGTACTTTCAGCAATTAAACTAGTACTTGAACCACCAAATGTATCTGGATATCTTGCCAAAAATCTTGATCAGCTTGATTATGCAGCTGTCCTTTTATTTAAAGACTATCTCTCATTAATTACTGTATGTGTTTTCTGGGTTTGGTGTTGGCCTGGTCTGTAGGTATCTTAGTCACCGCTGTTACCTTTTATAAAGCTTGGCATTAATATTAAATCTTTTCCTGATCCTTTGGAACTGCCCTATTTGTTCATTTCAGTAGGACTGATTCAGAATACTTGTTGGCTGATGCTGTCTTAGCACAAGTAATTCACTTCTGTATTTTTAAGAACGCTTAACATTTTGTACCTAAAACAAAGGGAACATTCTGTCAGCTTGTTCATATTTTGTTTTCTTTCAAGCTATTCCTGTCTCTGTTCTGTGCCCTTCCCACCCAGCTCTTCCTTTGACCAACGTTGTAATTAGTAGCTTCTTGGTAATGCTTCTAAATAGACAAAAACAAGTGCCCGTTTCTGTTGGCTTTTCCTTCAAGGAGCTATATAGAGTAAAATTCTTTGATAGTATATCGCTGTATATTAATTCAATTGTAATATGTGGTCAGCAGACCCCAAATGTGTAGTATGAAAGAGGAGAGACATTTGCAAATAGAATTTATGGAAGAAAGCAATTATCTGCTAAATTTTAATAGGCCTTTTAGTCCTTTAAAAATTACATAAATAATAAACAAACTGAAATATGAAACACACAAACAGCAGTAGGTTTCTTTACAATAAAGGCTTGCTCTGTTAAACTGATTAAATAGTACAACACATTGTTTTCAGACTTCTGTGGTGTCAAGGCACAGAACGGTCCAATTTATCTGCTGATTTTTTGTGTGTGTTTGCATTGTGTTAATCCCTGCCACAAAAGTACCCACAAGGGTACTTTTTTTCATTGCTGCCGTAATTAATGCTTTAAAGTCTGTATAAGATTATTTTAACTGACTAATATGTGTGGTTTTCCTTTTTATCTAGGACTTGTTATCACATATGCTTCATGTAGATCCACATCAGCGGTATACAGCAGAGCAAGTATTAAAACATTCGTGGATAGCCTGTAGGGACCAGTTGCCACATTATCAACTAAACAGGCAAGATGCACCACATCTAGTAAAGGTAAAGCAACCTGAAGGTGGAATGTTGCTGGATGTGTAGTGAATTGGGTCACTTCTAGAGCTACAGGCAGATCTCATTGGTTTTTCTTTAGAAAAGAAATAGACTTTGTATGTTTTGGGAAAAACAAAAGATATTTAAGTTATATAAGACAAATTATCGGTGAACTAATTTTTCTGGATGTTTTGTTTTCAAAGATTAAGGTAGCTTTGGCCATATAGAAACCTGGTAAGGCAGTTATCTGGGACAGGTTTCCACAGGTCTTCTAGCACTCTTATTCAGGAAATGTTTTGGGATTTGTTCTATGACTGGCTCATATTGTACTTCCTAACATAAAGTAATAAACTGCACCACATTTTTTCCATCAGTATTTTCTGTGTTTGTTCTGTATATGTGTTTCTGACTTGTGACACATAAACATTGTATGCAGCTGTATGCAGACAGTTTCTAAGTTGACTTCATTAGTTTTATTGGATTAAAAACCAAGGACCTGTGATAGCCAGTCTTAATTGTGTTGTCTTCATAAGTCAAGACCTGGGTAATCACTGAAGTGGCTGTATTTGATAAACTGATGCTAATGTTGCTTGTAAGATACTAATTCTAACCCACATTGAAAGGTTACTTCTACACCTAAGGTATGTGAAACAGAAAGAAACGTCAGATGCCCATGCTTAGAAACCTGGAGGATTTGGCAATAAATGTTGTTTTCAAAACAAACTTTAGAGAATGTGAATGATGGGCCATAAGGCCTGCAGGGGGGGTTATAGTTAATTAAGAATTTAATATTACAGTTGTCTTATTTTCTGATATAAAAGGCTGTAAAGGTCATTCTTATGTTTCATTGTTCCCTAGGGAGCCATGGCTGCTACGTATTCTGCACTGAATCACAAGACATTTCAGCCAGTGTTAGAGCCTGTTGCAGCCTCAAGTTTAGCTCAGCGACGGAGCATGAAAAAGTTAACATCAACAGACTTATAGATCCACTGGGACACCTTAGCAAACAGAAGCAAGGGGAAAATCCAATAAGTGGCTCTATTTTGCCTGACCTGTGATCAAAAGGCATCTATGGTTTCCTGCTACACTACTTGAATTCTGTAAAAGTCCTTTTTTTAAAAGAAAAAAAAAAAATCCACAGGTTCATACTGTGTTGTTTTACAGGCCGTATCTGTTAAGTTAACTTAAACATCAGGTACACCATATTGAATTTCTCTACACTGTCCTTTAAGAGATCTGTTGCAAATATTATTTCACATTCTGTATAGTTTTGCTGGGTTCATTTAAAAATGGTTTAGGGGACCGTTGCCAATGACCAAGTTGTACATAAAGTGTCAGTGTAAGTTTTCTTTGCTTCACACCTTTAGACCCTGTTGTTAAGGACAAATTCTTAATTTTGTAATTGGGCACTTAATTCATTCAACTTGATTGGTTTAGCTTGTTCATTACTGTTATGAAAAGCTGACTAATGTATTGTGTCCATGTTAAATGCATTAGTGTTAATTTGGAAGGTCTGTGTTTGCATGGTGGCAGTAACTGATAAGTTTATGTGGGGAAAAAAAAAAAAACCCAAAGAAAAGGAATGTGTAAGATTCTGCACTTTACCCATAAACTTAATTTCATCACTTGTGACCCAAAAGAAATGCTGATTAACAAATGGCCTCTTACAGGGAAATGAGCATTTCTAGTTGCTGCCACAAATGGTATTGTCCTGCACTGAACTGGAGAAAGTAAGTATGTGTATAAACTGTCAAAATTAAGGATCTAAATAACATTGGTACCACTTTAAAACAACATCATGCAATCCAATAATTAACATTGGTACCACTTTAAAACAACATCATCAATCATGCAATCCAATAATTTTGTTACTTATATTGCCTATCCATTTGTACAACGACTATGTTACTGTTTCCCTGGCAGTTGTTTCCACTGAATATACCTACTATTAAGTTTGTTTGGCATATAAGACAAACTGACACTTTATTATAACAAACTTGGCATGTGGATTTTATTTTTTATTTATTTGATTTTTATAGAACATTGCTTCTATCTGAATCTCTTGCCGCATGTACAAATATTACAGAACATAAATGCAAAATTCTGTTTGCCTAACTGTAGGGGTAGCTTGGGAAAATAAATAAGCCTTGCAGCGTGCCCAGGTAAGGGAACTCTGACCAAGAAACTTCACTTCCGGACAAGTTACTGACAATATTCACTTGCCCTCTCTGTCTTGGTGTTAGGACTTCAGCTGTTTCTAAATGCTGTGATGGAGTAGAAATTAATTTGGGGGCCAGAATTATCTTGGGGTTTTCTGACTCAAAACCAGTGCTAACTGCTAGTAGACTGGGAACTGATGCACTCAGAGATGATGAGCGTAAAAATTTTTTGAAAGTTGTAGACACAATTGTACTGCCACAGTAGGATGATACACATTTTATATATTAAGTATATTAGTGACCAACAGTTAGACTGTGAACAGTTAGAGAATCCAAGTGGCCAAAAATCAAATGTAGTTCAGACTGATTTGCAATCGTTGAATTTCCTGTTCCAGATACGTTTGGTAGCCAGTTACAAGACACCAGTGATGGCAGAACTTGGCATTTAGAGACAGGAAAAAAAGCTTTCAGGAGGATTCTGTCCCAACTGCCAAGAGTGGCAGTAGTAACTCAGATCTTAAAAGGCAGAGGGTGATGTCTGGTTTTTGCTTATACCTGTGAAGTACTTGGTGGCATTGGAAGTACTATTAGGTAAGCTTTCTTTTGTTGTGGTGGGGGAAGATGGAAATTATCTGGCCAAATAGTTAGGTATGAATATATGTAGATTTGAGACTTAATAAATATAGCAAACATAGATGTGCTATTTGTATCATGCAGAACATACCCCATACTAAATTTCTTGAGTGTTTGATAGATGTTGGAAGCTTTAGGGGCCATTTGTGCCTAGTTTTGAGGTGCCTGTTTGAAATGCTTGAAAGCTTATCAAAGAACACAACTGCTTCCTGGAAAGTTTATTGTTCAGTACAAAATCTGCCCCTTATACAGCTTGTTCATCCTTCTTTTCATTCCTGAAGACCTTTGCCAGCAAGAATGGCTATAAACCTCTTATCTATAGTCTATTACTATAATTTTTTGGTAAATTTAGAAATGACTGCCAGAAAAATTTGAATTCACTCTAAGAGGGAAAAAAAACAAAGCAACAACGACAACAAAGTGGTGGAAATAAAGCCACCTTAGCCAAGGTCAAGGTATAATGTGGGTTGAAACATATCAGTAAAAACTGTGTTGGGGTAGAGGGTAATGCAAGGCATGGAACACAACTAAAATGTCAAGCTTGAATTGTCTTCAGCTTTCCCGTAAGGTAGCAGCTGGTCTTTAATGGCTTTATTCATGAATCATTTAGCAGTGTTTATATTGGTATTTTCTTTTAGCTTGCTTAGAAGCACCACATTATAAGCACCTTAAAAGCGTTTTGCACAAAAGCAGTTGTAAGCAGCTGAAGGTACTTAGGTTCTTCTTGTTGTGCAGCACAAAGGTGGTAAGACAAAAAGTACACCAACAAGATGGATTCTTAGCAAAGAACTTAAAAACATCTATGAAGTTATCCCTGCTGGTTTTATGTTGTTACAAGCCTCTAGTGCAAGTGGTACTTCTAGGGTAAAAGCAAGGTTTTAGTGACTGGGACATTACAAAGTTTTATTATCACAAGGAAAACATATGAACAAAACCCTTCGTTATATCTGATAGGCTGCCAGTGTACCCTGGTGTGCCAATTTTAATCATTAATTGGGAGGGGAAGTTCACTTGTTATGAATATTTTAGCATATCAGTCTTTGAAACTTTTTTGGATATGCAGGGATACAAAAGATTTCACTTGCAGTTTAATGATCATCTTTGTGGTACTTGTTTTAGAATTCCTTGCATACTTCTCATCCTTCTTTGCCAAACAGGTTTTGTTCAGTTAAGCAATTGTGTAAAGGCAGCATGGTCTGCTCATGAGTAACCAGTTAAATATTTGAAATGGAAGAACGCTTAGTTTGAACGTGCTCTTGGCTGGACTGAAAGGTTAGTGTAAATTGTTTCACATTCATATCATCTCTGCACAGTTCCAAATTACAAACTAGTTACAATCTTTGATTTACTCTTAAAAAAAAAAAAAAGTAAGAGTGAAATTATGACAGGCTTATAATTACAAAGAAGTAAGCATACATACTATGTAGTTAGAGGAATTTCTGGAGAACTAGTTAATATCTTAAATGATAGAGTATTTTGGATATGGCTTCTGTAGCTGCCAGCAAAATAGCTTCTACTCTGATGTTTGGTAATGGCAATTATAAATAAGTGCTAGTTCTCAAGTGCACATAGAGCCTGATATATTCTCAGTAAAGAGAGTAGATTCCCACAGACATCAGCTATAGCTGGAGCACTCCTGACGTGTTTTGCTGTTCTTTCACCCCTTTGATATCGCAATTTCTGTCTTCAGTTATCCTTCTGATAAAAAGTGAGGAACTCTGTTGTATTCCTGTTAATATATCCAAAAAACTATGCATCAGTGTCAGCCAGTGGTGCACAATGAAGAGTGCCCGTACCTGAGAGCATTACCATGGGTGGATTCATTTAAGCCACTGTTTTGTGGCTTGTGTTAGTCTCAATACCATTGTTAGCATGTTGTGTGTTTTTTTCCATTATGCTTAAAACTTGTAAATTCTCTTTGACCATGCAAAGAGCCTAAGGTGTAGGTGGCCTAAGCGTGTTGTGCAGCTGAGGCCTATGTTGTTTGTTGTATGGTTTAAATGTTCTCCTTGCATCAAGAGAAGGCATCCAAAACCTCACCCAACTCAGTCATATCGAGCTTGAATTCTGTCTTCCATGTTTTATTTCATTTTCCAAAGCTAATCTTAATATGTCCAATAGTTAAAATTACCTCTAGCAAACTTAGCGATTGGAAGTTACTTGCCATATAATTACAAACTGGTCATTTGCAGTGACAGATTGCTGCATCCAATACTCGGTGCTCTGCCCTCAGATGTTACAGTTAAAAAGTTGAGATAACTTGTAAGAATTGAGTTAAATGAATTACACAATTTTGTAGTAATTATCCTGATTTGTATTTGTGAAATTAAGCTAAAACGTCAATGCAAACATGGGGTTTTACGTACTTCTGTAGCACTTAAGTTTTTCAGTCCTATCCAGAATTAGAAGTTTGCAAATATTTGTGGGAGGGAAGGGAGGAGCAGGTTTTTCTTCCTCAAAGTTTTCAGAAGGCTTCTGAAGCCGTGATAATAGAGTCCTTATGTAGTCCTATGGGAGCTCTATATGATTAAAAAAAAAAAAAAGTTCTATTTGAAAGTTTATTCAAAAACCCTCTGGGGTGTGTATTGATACCTGTTGGTAACACGCCTAGGCTGTCATTCACACCATACCATCCTTCTGCATTAACACCTCCTCAGTTAAGTACATTCTGAATATGGTTTGACCCTACTTTAGTGTATTTTTTAAATGTTTATTACCCCAAGTTACGTTATTGTTGATAAACCTGCATTTTTGTTTGGGAACAGATGAATGAGTACAAATATTAGAAACCCCCACATTTAGTGCATAGCTAAAGCTAACTTGAGTTTTATAATAACTAACTTACATAATTAGAAGCCCCTCCCAAAATAATCAGTGACTGGTTTTCTTGAGATTTTTTTTCCTATGTAATGAAAGCAAACTTTCTTTGAAAGTTTTGAAAGATATTTAATTGATTATATCTCTCAAGATTTGGGCAATAGCTTATTACCAATAGTGAGTTTGGATAACTTTGAATCCTGTTTTGGGTCTTTTTTTATGTGAGAACTGAAAAGATGCTTGAAGTGGATCTCCTTTGCAGGACAAAGTGTTCTTATTTTGTGTGTTTTGCATTAGGCTTATGAGCAGCGTTTGCTAAGTAATTGCATTGTCATGATATCCCAAGCACTTTGGCATCTTGCACTGATACTCTGATTAGAGCTAAAACTCTTCTGGCACGTGACTGGCTATAAATCTCAATATACGAAAGGGCATTAATTGAAAATAGTGTGCAATGAATTACATGCTCTCTGAGATACTTCAAAGATGAAACTATACAAAAGGTCCCCGTTATCAGATATTGTAACTGTCATTTCTTTCTCTAAGCATATTGTGGATTTTGTATCATATTGTATTTATTTCATTTAATTTTAAAAAATGTTTTCTTTAAAGCTCTGTATATATTGACATTAAAGTTTGCATTGTACTACGTTCTCTTCTTCTTGTAAGGCTGAATCCAGTAGTGCATTGTATGGTATGTTGTTTTTCTTTGCACTGTGCTGCTAAAAGATACTATTGCCTTGAATTACGACATGCCAAAGACAACCTCAAAATTGTATTTATTTTTGTTAAACTTTGTGAATATTGATAAAGGTACAGTTTTAAATAGCTGGCAGTTCCTTGAGTACTAGAATAAAAAGGTTGCAAATTCATAATATTTTATAATTGACAAAAAGCCATCATTTATGATTTGGAAGTTCATCAACTCCTTTTTTTAAATTGATATAAAAACCAATGAGCAAACATTCCTAAATTAAGTGTACTGTGAATTGCGTTATTTGGTAAACCATGCCAAAAATTTTACATACATCAAGAGCTGTTTATAAATTAATACTCACAGTCAAGTGTTTCATGCCACACTTTCAATAAAACATACATTCACTGATAGGATTGATGTATTACTTTAGGGTGGGATGATCCGCCTCCTATATGTTTTTCAGGTATCTATTCAGCTTTGGCTCTATATATTAGGAGGAAATAATTTTCATTCAAAGGTCTGCTCCTTTGAAAATACAGGCATGTAGGCAATGAGTGAGAGTAATCACGTTAACAAGTGACCTGTGCACCTGGTCAGAGTTAAGTCCGTGCATCAGCGTTTGCCGTGGGGTCTCGGGAGCTGCATTAGGCAGCTCTGCCTCCTGGATCTGCTCCTGCATTAGGCAGCTCTGCCTCCTGGATCTGCTCCTGCATTAGGCAGCTCTGCCTCCTGGATCTGCTCCATCTTCAGGTTAAAGCTGGTAAATTGTTGCAGGTTATTGAACTCCTCTGTCCTGCATGTGAACTGCTACTGCGAAGCCAGATGTGGTTGATCTCCTCGCTGGTAAGTGACGGAACAGCTCAGTGTGCAGCTCATAATCCCCATCACGGGACAAGAATAGGAGATACTTGGATATAATTGTGTTGGAGTTAAATTGCAGTGTCTGGACTTTAAATTCTTTTAAGGTATTTAGTAACTAGTATTGCTGTTTGTATTCAAAATGGGTTACGGATACCTTATTTTTCAGTTACCCTGTCAGTCCAAATACACAGAAAGGATTTTTCCACAATTGCCTGAGCTAAGCCCATCTCCTGGACAATGTTTGCTCACACAGTAAACACCTCCAGGCCTGCCTGGTGGAGGAGTTGCCTGGGCCAGGGACAGACCCTTGCTGAAGGAGGGAGCTCTGAGGTCACCTGCAGATGAACCTCCACATTCCTGTGGGGAAGGATCAAGTGCTTCAGTATGGTTTGGGTTTTTTTTCTTGCATTTTTTTAATGTTTTCATTAATTAATTGGTAGCTGAAATAGGAAATAAAAAGCAGGAGCTAAATGAAGACCAAGGGTTTTGTGGCAGAGGGCTGTTCCATGAATAACCAACCTGAACAAAAAGTTTACTTTAAAATTATTCTAAAACAATGATAAAAGCCTTGAAAACCCCAAAGTCTCAGGCAGTGAGTTCCTGTAGGCTTGGCGAAGATGTTGCTGCTGGGAGAAGAGACAAGACATGGATTGAAACACAACCAACCTTACTCATCAGATGCCAGTGAGTGTGTTCAGAAACCAAAGACAGGGACAAGCCAAGTGTTGGAAAGGAGGCTACAGAATGTGCCTTAATCAATTGCATCCTGCTTGTTTTGCTTTCCTGTAAAGGTTGGTTCTCAGAAGCTGGTTTCCCATGATTCATCTCTGAAGCTTTAAGAGGCACCTTTCCTCATCTGTCTTCTGTGTTTTTATGGGGTAGAAAATGTTCTAAGGTGAAGGAAATGTTCTCAAAGATACTTAAGATATGCTTACTTCAGCTGCGTAGCTTTCCAGAGGTAGTCACTGGATCAAGGTCCCATCATTAACAGCTGTATTACCATGCTAGATACTGAGGAACTGGGACATTGAGGAGGCCAGACTATGTTTGTCCTTGAGCATAACCTGTTCAGTGACAGACCTCGAGGACGGTGAGTGGGAGGTAAGGACTGAGACCACAGTTAAATGATACACTGGCCTTAGCAGAAATACTGAATTGAGAGCTCCATTTTTAGACTGCTCCTTGTCTCTATGAAGTGAAGATCAAGATGTGCTACTGACTGTGGTGCCCTTCTAGCAGGGTGGCATTGGGACTGTGTGTGTGCTGCTGCTGTGCCATCCTCTGCTTCAAGCACACCTTTGCCTGAGCTCTAACACGTAGCAGGAAGAGATAGCAGGTGTCTGCTGGTGTATTTGCCAAAATATGGATTTAACTATGTATTTTTTGTTTACAATTCTCTCCCAGAACTTCTGGGGAATTTCTCTTAAAGAGGCTGGGGCTTCTTGTAGGCCTCTGGGAAGACAGAGAAGAGAACTTCAGTGCAGTTCAGTTTTCTTCCTCACTGCTCTGCAGTCCCTTAAGGATGCTTTTACCCAGGGCTTGGGCAAGGGCTGCCCTGTGACTCTACCCAGGGTCTGTTTCTCTGCAATTCCAGCTCCAGAGCACATGAACTCTCCGTAGCCAGTCTGCTGTGGGCTCTTTGATTTTTCTTTTGGTTTATTTTTCTTTTTGGCATCCACAACATGCTGTGGATCCACAACATGCCCATAGCAATACTATGCCAGGTCCCAGTGTCTAAACAATGAAGTTTAATGCCATAATACTGGCTAATAGTGCAACTTGCTTTGTTCCTGAACAGGTCCCTTTCTGGCCCTTGTGGCTGTCAGCACCCTGGTCTCTGCTGGGACGGCTGGTGTTCACCACTGCAAAGTGCTGGGGGGTACATTTGCTTTTACTTCTAAAGGCTTTTCAGGGGGAATTGTAACTAATTGTGGAGCACTGGTACTGGCGCCGTGCGTTGCTAATCTGGCAGCTGGATGTACTGAAAGCCTGAAGGCTCGTTGGAGGCCTTTGTAACTAAACTGGAGGTTCATCATGTAGCCAGGTGTTAGAAACGGGTATTGTGTTGTCTTCTGCTTCTTGTAGGCTCAGTTCAGTAGTTGGATAGGTGAGAGCTGCTGTGGTAGCAGGGGTGAGGCACAGCCTGGGGCTGCTGTGCAGAGAGCCTGCAGGTCATTGCTCGAGAGATCGGTACCGGTTGGGTACGGATAGACAGGCCCGCAAAACACATAAATTCATGTCCATTGCGCCCGTTGCGGTGCCTGGGAGGGGGTTCGGGAGTGTTTAAAGCGAGACTTGCCCGCGGGAGCCTGGCCCTCGCTGTCGGGGTGGCCGTGGGGCTGTCCCTGCCGCCGGGCGGGCTCGGGGCCTGCGCTCCCCGCCGCGGCCAGCAGAGGGAGACACCAAACCGCGCCCGCACGGCGCCGGGAGACGGGGGGGGGCACTGCTGGGACCCTGCACAGAGGGATTTTGTTCCTGCAAAAACCTTCAGAGACACGGCTGGAGGATACACAGCAAGGAAAACGGTATCGGAATTCAATTACAGGTTTATATATATTTTTTTTAATTATTATTTTTTTTATTTTTATTTTGTAACCTGTGGCTGTGCTGTTGGGAACGATCTGCTGTGCGATTGTGGGGTCGCTTTGGGGTTCGGATCCCAGAGACCTGTGCTGGAAGGGCTTCAGCCCTGTGTCCTACAGCCAGCCATCCACTGCTCCGCTCAGGAGAGGAAAAGCAGAGCTGCCTGCGGAGGAGAACTCTGGAGGGGGCTCGGGTGCTCCTCAGGGACCAGCTTCTGAGCATGGAATCACACCATGGTTTGGGTTGGAAGGGACCTTAAAGATCGTCTAGTTCCAACCCCCCTGCCATGGGCAGGGACACTTCCCACTAGACCAGGTTGCTCAAAGGAGCATCTCCAGGAACGCCAAGTTCATGGCCCCTCTGGCAAGGCTTTCCAAATACTTGCCACGTTGGGAAAGGAGGAGCAGGAGGATGAAGCATGGTGTGGCCAGGATGGCAGCAGAGCCCACAGGTGGCATGAGGAGGGGATGGAATTCTTGCACAGGACCCGAGCTGGGCACCTCCTGTAGAAGCGTTTGGGCAATCCTTGGGTATGGAGCTTGCTGCTTCTCACACTTCTGCTCTTCATCAGCACCTGAAATTGGTGCAGCCAAGTACAAAAGCTGCTCCTCTGGGAACTTCAGCGAGAGGCAGAAGTAGAAACTTCTGATCTAGAGCAAAAGCCTCACAATTCACAAAATGCAGATTTGTTTATTTTTTTGAGATACGTACAGATATTTTGAGATCAAAATAGGATCAGGTGTATGTTTTTAGTGATCTTTCAAAACTATTGAACTCTACCAGATACCGGTATACTTGTAAATAACAACTCCATCCATGTCAGCTGTTTTCTTGCAATTTAATATGCTATGATACTCGGGGGTTCAGCATCTGGAGCAAATTCTACAGTAGAAAAGTTCTGATTAAATTGTTTAGGAATAAAAGTTATTTAAGAGCTTGCCTTGCCGAGTTAAAGAAGCAATTATCTGGTTTGCTGAAGGAGGATGAAGAGACGCCACTGCCCTGTGTAACCATGTCCTGTTAGGGCTGAGTCAGGGTGTGTGTGTGTGTTAAACTACAATAATTTGTTAATTGAGATTTCTCTTAGGTGTATGGGATTTCTTATATCTTGATGTACACTTTTTATACGTCAGGGGCTGCCCCTGTGTGGGACACATACATTTCCTTCTGACACCAAATACATTATAGCTTGTGCCAGTCCTAAAATAAGTGCTTTCATCGTGCTGCTCAGGCTCTGTGGTGCACAAGGAGGAGCAGAAAATCTACCTAGCATTAATAATCAGCTTCAGTTTGCTAATTCCCCCCACACCAAACTGGGAACGTATCCTTTAGCGGTCTTACTAATTTTCTGTGCCTCATGGAAAATGATCCAACTCAAAAACAGCTGAAAGAATTAATTTAAATGCACTGGCAGTGGTTGTCAGTGATGGAATATGCCACCAGAAGGGCAAATTTGAGGAAATTAGTAACGTAACTGAAAGTTCCCAGCAAACTACTGACAAAGGCAATGTAAACTTGCTTTCAAATTAATTATTGCAAATAAACATTTGAAATGCTACAGGCCAAATTAATATTTCAGAATTCTTCACTGTTTATTACAGTGCTTAATTTTCTTACTTAAACATATTTTGGGCCTGGGGCTGTTAAGAATTTAATTTTGAGGTACTTTAATGAATTATAAAACATGTTTTAAACAGAAGTGAATAACTAATAAATGCCAAAAGTGATTAATTTTCTAAAATGTGGAAAGGCCTTTGTATTTAATTAAAAAAATTTGCCCTAAATTGTTGGAAAGTAAAGAGAAAAAAAATACAAAGTGGATCAGTTGAAGTTTTGATTAACTTACTAAATCACAAATTGTTTTCCCTTTGGTGTGGCGTGGCTGGGGAGGCACCAGCTCGTGGTGCTGTGTGGGGTCAAGCCCTGCTTCATTGTGAGCATCCCCTGCTCCAGTTCACTGTTGCCAAATAAAGAGCTGGTGAACTGATGCTAGAAATACGACTGGAAAAAAATGTAGCAAAATTAATAAAAATTATTATAAGCATCCTTTTATTATTTTTTTTTAAAGGCAGGGAAATTAATTTCCTCCAGTTGAGATATCTGGATGGGTTGCTGGTGTTGCCTGTGTAAAAGACTGACGATTTGAGGACTGGCTGTGATAAATTGGGCACAAGAAAATTTGACTGTGGCTTAACACACAGAAGCGAGTAAGAGAAGTGCCTTAGCTTAGGGTGTTGGGTATCAGACACCCAAATCTACCTTTAAAATATGTGACCAATGATAATTTGGGTGCCTGTTGGGTGACTCGTACCAGCATTTGCTGCCTGATTGGCTTCTGCTTATGGTGGGCGACTTTGTGCGGGAACAAGTTGGGACTGAGAGTGGTGGGGCTGGATTTAATTAACAGTATTTGCTCTGTAGTAGTTACCTGCTACAGTTCCCAGTGTTTGGTTGGATCTGGGATGCTCCTGAGCCAATTTGTTAGCATTTGGCAAAACATTTCCTGTAACACAAAGATAATTCTCACTGGCCTGATTTTAATGAATAGTGCTCCCTCTGCATCACTTCCTCATGGTGCCGTTGGGAAAGCTGCATTGTAGGATATCTCATGCTTTGGGGCTGTAGTTTATTTTGGCTTGAGTCAAGCAAGCTTCCCACTGAACTCTGAAATACCCTTGTTGTGATACTTCTTCCCAGCTGGGCCACAGTTACCTCCTTTTTTTCTGGCAAAAAGATAATCTTTTAATATGGAAAAACAGCTCTAGAAAGTAGCTTTGAAGTAGAAGTATACTTTTTGGGAAACTTCTCCCCAGCACTGGGGAAGAGCTGCTGTGTGGTTCAAGCTGTGCCATCCTCTCGGAGTGGTGGTGATGGTGCTGGGGAAGGTTTCGCTCCACAGGAATTTGTGGACCTGTTTGGCTCCAGGCTGTAAAACAGGAGATGTCAGCCCTTTCTAACGATATTAACACTTAGGTGGGTGCAAATCCATGATTTTGAGCTGCTCTTTGGAGATTATGTTCTTAATATTAAGCCTTGCCAGTGCTGGGACCCCCATTCCACCCTGCTGGGACACCCTCTGCCACCCACCCATGGCACAGCGAATTCCACAACTGCAGATCTATCAATTAAACCAGATCCTCCATGCTCTATAAATGAGCAAGATGGGGTGTTTTGCTGCAGGACGGTGCTGTGGAGGAGACGATGAGCAGTGTTTGGTCAGTGCTGACATTTGGGGCTCCCTTGGATGCCATCCCCTGGGAATGGTGATCAAGGCTTGCACCGCAGTGGGTGCCCAGGCCCCCTCCTGCCTGGGTACCACCATCATGGGTGAGGATCACCGGCAGAGAAAGACAAGTTTTAATTCACCCTTTCAATCAAATCCCATCCTGAGAAGCCACCTTACCAAGGATGCAGACCTGGGTGCTCTGTCCCCCACCCAACTGCCTGTGGCCGTGCACCCATGGGTGTCCAGTGTTTCAGGGGGTTCCTACTGGCAGCCCCTGGTGGGACCTGAGCCCATGATAAGCCCATGGCTTTTTTGACCATTTTAGTGTGTTTGCTTTTATTTAAGTGAAAAAAAAAATAAAATGTTGGAAGACCTAAGAGGTTTTCCTAGTTTAGGTAAGCTTTTAATTTAAATTTTGAATCTGGGGCTTGTAATGCTTAAAATTATATGAGCTTCATCTTGATGTGGGGATTTATGTTCCCAGCTTCCTGCACGTTGAGATGAGAATACCTATCATTAATTTTTGTGGCCTGAAACTGAGCTTGATTTAGATGCTTTCTTCCCAAGGGAAGAGACATTTTATAGAATCACTGCAGTGGTAATTGTTTGGAGTTCAGAGTGAACTAACTTAAATTTCACATGAATCAATTGTGTACTGTAAATGATTTATGCCCCAGCACATGCCTTCAAATGTCCTTACAAATTATATGGAGCTAAGAATAGGGTGATTTGCTGCCAGAGACACTTTGTAGACTGTTCAGGAAAAGCATTTGCTTGCAGATTTTGTTATAGGAAGGTCCTGTTCATCAATGGGGTCAATAAAACACAAATTCCTTCTGAATTTTCCTTTCTTGAGTGTGCAGAAATACACTTGCATGCATGTATATCCCAGCATCTCTCCTACAAGGAGTTACCTCTTAGCAGGGGTTGGTTTTACACCTTACAGCCACTGTTCCTCCTCAGCAGAAGGCACAAAACCTTTGACAACCAGAAACATAGATGCTTGGCAAAGCTAGAGGGCTGACAAAGGCATCCCTGCTAACTGTTTTCCAAGGGTGTGATCATCACGGGAAGAGAAGTATTATTTGGGATGCAAAGATAAAAAGCCATATGCAATTTAGTGCTTGGATGGAAGTAGAAAGGGAAGTTTTAAATAAAACATCAAAGAAAATTTCTTAATGGCTTAGAGGATAAAGTTATCATAAAAAGACATCATCAGGGAAGAAACGTTAGAAAATCAGTATATCTCACTGAAATTTTGCATTTCTTGAGAAGTTTATTTAACCTGCTGTATATTTTTCCTTATTTTTTAAGTTAGGATTTATAGAAAAGAGATAAAGTAATTTTTTTTTCTCTGGGCTTTGAAATTCCTAAATTCTTTTTGCTTTGAAATTATTTTTCTTTGGAGCCTTTTGAATGCTTGAATCGATTTCTGTTTCTTTTCTTATTAATGAAACCATTCATCCAAGAAAACTTTGGAGAAGAGAGATCTAATTTACAGACCTACCCTAGTGAAAAGAAATAAGGTGAACAATCAGTTGGACCATCCAAAGGATTATTACTATTTCAACGTAAGCTATTTAAGAAAATGTCTATGGGGAAATATCTGGAAATGTAATAACTTAATCTTAAATATCATGAAAACAAAGCAAATAACCAAGTATATTGTAGAGACTGAGAACATGAGCGGAGACAGGCGTTCACCCAGGAGGTTTGTTCTAGGCAGGCTGAAAGTTTTGTTTTGTTACAATCTGGGCCTGAAAAATAGCCTGTCCTGAAGCTTGCCACCAATAGTGGGCAGGTTGCTGGTTTACTGGGAAAAAGCTTGCTCTTTCAGTGTCTTGACACGGTAGTACTTGTGTATGATGTGCTTTAAGGCCAGGGGGATGATTCATCATAAAGGTGATGTTAATCCAGTAGTGTTTGCTGCAGCAAGTGCCAAGTTTCTGCTTGAACTAAGGCTGTTGTTTACGTATAAATTCTCTTCGGTTTAGAAATTTCAGATGTCAAAATACCAAGGATCCTGCACACCCTCTTTGTTGGTGTGTTACCTGACATTTTAGAAGTGGGAACCTTTCTGTCTGGGTTGCATTGTAAGTATATGGGGTATTATGTGAATCCATTACAACTGATGACCTAGATATTAACAATATCTGGAAACACGCCACAGATTATGCCAGTATATTTGGATAAGAATCAGAGAGGTACTATCTATTAGAAGATCTTCAATAAAACAGCAAATACTCTTTTTTTTTTTTTTTTTTATTTTGTTAACTAACCAACTGTTTTCATCCTCCTTTTATTAACTCTGCCGAAAATGGCTTCTCTTTCTAGCTGATCTTGGAGGAGGGACATAAAGCTGAACACATGAGGTGATTTTAGGGAATAAAGAAGAGGGATGCAGCCACAGAGAGAGTGACAGCCCGCGAGCTTGCTCCACGCACACTGAGTTTCTGCCAGCTTATGGAGGTGGCCACAGGTTGGGCAGACAGGAGGGTGCCCAGATGTTGGGCAGCTGAGGGTATTTTGAAGTCCCTTGTCAGAGCTTCACCGCTGGTCGATAGAGGGATCCTGGCAGAAATATTTGCTGTTGGACTGTGTCCTGTCCCATTGATACCTACCCTTCCAACGCACCATTTCCTGAGCCGGGCTCGCCCACCCGCCAGGAGGGAACGGAGCCAGCCGGGGTGAAGTCTGACTTTGTTGTAGAGATGTCAAGAAAACCTGCACTCTGCCCATTGCCAGGCCTGTGCAGAGCAATTATTCATGCTGGAGACCCAATGCTAGGAGACATGGGCTCAGAGAGAGGGAATGTCTAGTACTGGTAGGACGAGATCATTGTACTGCTACTTGAATGAAAGGCATTTTTTTTTCATAACAAAGATAAGACAGGCTGTGAAAGACACTTTTTTCCATGAAGGAAGAAGGCGTTATCCTGCTTAAATGATTTAGACAGACTTTATTTTCTAGGAAAGCCATGAGTCTCTTCATGGATCATTGTCTCCAAGCTGAGCTGCTTGGTGAGACCTTTCGTCTATGGAAAAGAGATCCAAATAGTGTGAACTGAGCTGGTGACCTTCCACCACTGTAAGTCAGGAACCATAGAAATGTTTGTCAACACTTTGAAAAGTAAACGGTTGTACTTGAGAAGCTTTCCTAGGAAAAAAATCCTCAATATGGAGCTACAGTGAGGCTAGATTTTTGCACAAATCTACCAGGACACATAGATTTTCTTTTTCCTTTGAAATAAGATATGGAAGTCACCTGGGCTGTCTGAGCTTTTGGGTTATTGTAAGGAAAATATTCAATGTGCCTTTTTTTATTTTTAATTTGGGTGAAGTGAGCTCTGCATATACTTAGTTTTCTAGAAGTAACACAGGTAGACTTAACACTGGAAGAAAGACAGTGTGAAAAATTCTCTATATGAGAACTTGGTTTGGTGGCATTCTGGTTGTGGAGTGATATGCAGTAGTCTGCAGAGTAAAATCCCTAGGTCCCAACTCAACCAAAACATGTGGCCACCACCCCCAAAGATGTTTTTCCACTAATGGAGACAGGATCTTGGCCGATGAGTGTTATTGCTTGTACTTGGTCAGGTAAAACTCTGGGGTTGGTGCAAAACATAACAATCTCTTAGTTTACTTCTCATAACATGTGATCTTAGACTGGCCAGAAAATGGTGATTATTCTTCCTGCAGAGGTAGTTACTTCAGCTGGATCCTCTTTTGCTTATCTCCCCTTCCTTCCCACATTCTTGACATGTATGGAAAAAAAAATGGTATTACTATGGATTGAGCTGTGGGCTAACATTAGTGTGTAGCATGTATTTCCAGTACACAAAATTTGTGCTTGTCATTTGCAGTACTCGATAATTACTGTTTTGTCCAAAACCTGGGATTTCCCTTGTTTGTTTGTTTTTTGTTTTTTTTTTTTTTTGAAGCAGGACAGTATTTCAAACCCACAAGTCATAAGCTATTTTCAACAGTACTACGTTCTTCCCAGTTGGGCACCTTTCCCCACTCAGTGTCTGTGAGCCCTCAGTTGCCTCCTGTGGACCACGTCTGCTTTGCTTACATCACGCAGTTGTCCTCCAGATGACATCACAAGGAGGGTGGGAATCCTGCCAGGGATACTCTGTGGTTTCTGCATCTGCTGTTTGCCGTGTGAATGTTGCACATGGGGTGGGCATCACAGCTCTTTAAATGCTGTGAATTAGGGCATGCAGATCTTTAATGAGCAGTGGAGTAATTGAAAGTCAAAACTACATTAAAATAAGTTCTGCCATGATATAGTATTTTGATACTATGGCAAGATTAACCTACAAAATTTGTTTATTGATATTGCATCAATATGGATGATGTGAAAGATTGGTTTCTTGCTTGATTGTGGCTTAGTGCCAGTCTTTAAGTTTTTACCCATTAATAAATATTTGTGGTTTATTGACAGAAATGAAGGAGAGGTAGGCACTAGTTGGATTTGTACTCTGGCTGGTGTGGTGCTAAAATCCCACTGCTGTCAGGCATACCAAGCAGGTCTGCTCAGGCGTACTGTGTGCTGGGACTGATTTGATTTGTATGCAAGGCTGCAGCCAGGGAAAGCGTTGAACAGTTGCCCATGGGATGTCTGAGAAATGTCTTTTTAAGAAAATCTGTATGAAAATGGAGAAAATACACTGCTGTATAAAGGAAATTCTTTTCTATGTAAAATAATGTGATTTTTTTTTTTTCACAGAAATTACTAGGCCTAGTTGGAAATTGCCTTGTTTGGGTTTGTAGGCAAGAACATAATTTACTCATGTAAATGATCCATAATGTTAGTTCCTCCTAAATCATCACATTGATATTAGTAAGTTGGCAAATAATGACTCAAAACCTGTGCAGTGACTCTCGACCTCTACATAAGGCAGCATTCCGAGGAAAATGAGTTGATCCATCTTTATGTTGTTTTAAAATAGGATGTGATTTGAACAGAGTGGGGTTTTTAATCAAAGACTCATGCCTGGTTGGATTTGCTTGTCCCTGGAACAGGCAGCTACAGAAGATGCTGTCTCAGTACTTGGGTAAACAAGAAGTGTTGGACTGGCTTTTATGAGGAAAAAGCAGTCTTCTCAGCATATGCTAGCAGGTTGAAATTAATAGTAGATCGGAAAAAATGAGCAACTTCTGCTTTCATGCATGTAAATCCTAGGAGTGAAGGAAAATAATATTTTCTGCAACTTTTATTAAGACTAGTATTATTTGTATACTAAAATATGAACACCCTGAAGGTGGTATTGTGTGTGGAAACCCACTGAGGGTCCCAGTGGACTGTTCCCTGAGAGTAGCCATCTGGAGGGAATTTTTCAACACCGGCAAGGCTTGTCTTGGCAAGTTCCCCTCAATTGGTTCTTCTTTCAAAATCTTTGTCTTAATTCTCTTGATTTTGTCCCCATACTGACTACAAATTGGAGCTTCTGTTCCAATAACAAAATCTTTTTTGAATTTGGCCAAAGCCCATTAACATTGTCTTGGCCACCCTAGGGAGGGCAGTCTTCATTCCCTTCCTTTGGTAGGGGAAGTATAGTAATTTTTGCTGTATGTGAGTATATGTTATTTACTTTCTATTATAGATAATTTCTTGAAAGTATAATCACAGCATGTGAACATACCTATTTTCTTACTTTACCTGCTATAACAAGCAAATTTTAATTTCCTAAGCAAAAACTTTGAACTCTAAGCACTCTTAATAGAACAAGGAAAGCTATTTCTTGCTGTTACTTACATGATGGAGATTCCAAAGCAGTATGGATGTTGCTCCCTGACCAATGGACTTCAATCCGATGAGCAGGCTTGAAACCAAGAGCAGTGTAATTGGCATACACAACATTATCACATCATTAAATGAGAAAGCATTGTTTTATTTTGTTTTTTTTTAAGTTCCTTAAAAAATTAACAGTTTTCTTTGACAGCGCTGCAGTGCATTGAACTGATAAGCCTCTTGGGGAATGAACAGCCTGGCTGAGTTCCCCAAAGGACTGAGGAACAGCTGGATATGACCAAAACCTCCCACCTGCCTTCTGCTGTAACCCCATTCTGCACCTCTCCCAGCTGCACCACCAAAGTGTTCACGGCATCAACTTCAGGTGGGCTTGGCCCCACTGATGCAGGTCAGACACCAAAAATACCCTTGCATATGTATATACTAGGGGCAACTTTTCTTCCAGTGTCAAACTCCCTAAATCAAGGGGTCATATGTAGCTCAGATGTAGTTGCAAACATTTCTCTTTAGATGTAATTTATTGTAAGAGGTGATTATATTCACAAAACAAAAGCTGTAGGGGAAGAAATATTTAAATGATAATCCTTGAAACCTTGGACCTCGTCACTGCATCACAGAGCAGATTAGCTCATTTATTTTCATTGTACAGTGCAATGAGTAAAATTCATGATGAAAAGTAAAGGAGACTTGGAAAATGACTGCATCTGAATAACTGTAAATTTTATTAACAACATAGATTTAAATAATGGGTTTTCCTGTATTTTTTTATCCTGTTTGTGTCCCTGTCTGCTTGCCCTGACCTGTAAATCATTCATTTGATCACTTGTTCAAAACTTATTAAAATTTATTAGCATTGTTTTCACACAAAGAATTAATTTTCCAGATCTTCACTGCTTTAATCCTCAGACAACTCATGCCCTGTCGTGGTCAGGTGGTGGGATGCTCTGGGATGAGCGTCTCCCTCAGCCGCAAAGGGTTGAGCCCAAGGAAATGCCTTCGTGCTCCATGGAGGTCAGGGAAGCAGCTATGGGGGCTGCTGGGGTTGGGACCCCGACCAGCCATGGAGGCTCCTTGTGCAATCTCCTGTCCCCTGGGTTTGCCCAGGTCTGTGGCCTCGCAGCAGCCTGCCACGCTTCATTATCCAAGGACAGTCAGCAGGTTGTAAATGTGCAAACACTCAGCACGGGCATTTGTTGATAGTAACTACAGAATCATTGCTTTGGGGAGAAAAGCAGGTTGCTCTGCTCACAAACCTGTACCTTTTTAATAAGAATAGACAAATTGGTTATGTTTAAAAAAAAAAAAGTGGAGGTAGAAAGTCTGTGCACAAAAACACACCAAGGCCATCAGCGTGTGAACCTCTGTAGGAACAAACAAGTTTTTGCAGGGAAAGACCAGATTTTGGTCAGGGAAGGAGGATGAAGGAACAGAGAAGCTTTGGCAGCTCTGCTCCCCTCCTTCATGTGGAGGGACAGAGGTGGGAGCTCTTCCTCTGAAGCTTCTGCCTGTGTGTCAGCACCTCAGCCCCAGGAGGGAGTTGAGCTCTGCTGCAGTACAAGGTGGCTTTCCCCACTGGGGGTGTGATGGCTTTTCAGCCCAGGCTATCTGGGTCTTCTGGTGTTCAACAGAAGGGTTATTCCTCCCAGTGGAGCAGGAATGGGAGCTTTCAGAGAACCAAGCCAACACATGAGATTTGTGATGTGATCCTGAGAGCTGTCAAACTGCTGCTACTACTCATATCATCTCAGAGAGTCAAAGCATCTGGATGTCATTTTGCTATAATGTTAAAAGGAAACTGGAGGCAGTCACAAGAGGAGACGCATGCAGGAGCCTCCCAAGCTTACCAAGGTGCTGAGCAGATACCACTCAAAGGTCTCTGCACCTGCCTGTCCCCTACAGTGTGTGATGTTCTCCAGCTGTGAAGAGCTGAGCTACTTTCTCCTGGCTGTGGTACTGGTGCTCAGCGTGATGCTCTGAGCAAGACATGATGGGGCTGGAGAGCAACCTCTGACCTTCTGCACAGCACTGCTGCTGGGTGATGGAGCTGAGCCATGGTGAGGGACAGAATGATGCTCAGGAAGGTAAGTAGTTGCATGCTTATATTTGTAGCAAATACTGTGCTTGCATGTGTTTAGGGAGTAAAGGGAAACAGAAGGATGAGCATTACAAGGCAATGGAAAATAAGTTGACTCTGAACTTTGTTGTGTTCAGCGTTTTTGTATAAGAAGGCTCATAATTTTGCAAAGAAAGCAGATGCAGGCTTGCATGGAAAGAAGCTTTTGTTGCAAATTATAAAATAATGAAGACGTTCTTTTCATTGCTAGGTAGTCTTATTTAAACAATATTGAGCTACTTAAGATATTAAAATTAATCACTGCAGTTTACATTAGAAAGTTTTTCATAATACCTTTTTTCTTTTTTTTTCTTCTGAAGTTTGTTTTTCAAAAGCTGCATGAGGCTTTGAGACTTCAAAGAGCTCATGGGAGCTAAAGGGTCTCCTTCCTTCACTGCTATTGCTTTGGGTTCACCCTCCATAAATCCCTACACCCAATGGGAAATGCACTGATGTCTCCTCCTGTAGGTGGATGGCTCCCTGCAAACAGTTTTGTGTTCGACTGAGGAGGCTCCTTTCAAATAGCTATTTACTTTATTCCTTGTTTCTCGTTTATGAGGAAAACATAAAATGCTTCCTGCACTTAAAGTCATTCTGGTAACGCTCTAAATTCTATGCTTAAGGATGCATTTAATTAAAGATTGACTATGGCATAAAGTGTAGGTTAATTAAATACCAATCAGTTCCTGTATAAAATATATATAAAAGGGCTTTGACTCAGACAGTAAAATGAGTCTCTAGGAGGAGATACCCCTCTTGCACACTCTGCTGCTGAAGGATGACTTTCCACACACTTTTCCCCACTGTATTTGCCATTCAGAATACTAAAGTGCCTGTACAAAAGCTCTGCTTATGGAAACAAAGCCATGGTCTGACCTGTTCCTGCTGTTCAGGAGAGATTTCACAGAGACTTTTCCATTTATTTCAATCAGATCATCACTTTGTTATGGTGATGTTGGTATAATTAGACAAAACTCTAATCGAGGAAGGAGTACTACAGTACTGTGGTAAATTTTTCCCAAACATTTTTGACAAGGTCCCTCATGGAGTCAATGCCCTGAGAGGCATCAAATGAAACCATTATTTTCAAAGTTAATAGAACGAGATGACTTGTCATGAAACAAGTTATTAGAACTGTAGATGGCCTTTTGTAGGTTATTGTGTATGCTAAAATTTAGGTGAGCACCAAGGAGGAAATGAGTTTTGGGGGTCTGGAAGAGGAGTCCAGTGCTGTAGAAGCCTTGTGTGATTGTCCCCCTCCAGTGTTCCTTCCTGGGTCCATGAGGGAACATTTTGGGGCTCAGTGGGACATTAGTTTGACCCTGTCTAGGCCTTGTGGTATGGCTATCTCTGTTTCACTGATGGTGGCAGTGATAGCCTAGATGTTAATGCTGAAATTTCAGAAAGACACCTGGAGTTTGTGCCCCTGCACTGGTGGCCTTTAATGTAAGGCCAAATGGGCGGACTTGAAAAAGAGGCCCTAAAAAGAGGCCTTAGTCTTAAAGGCTACACAGGGGATCAAGAGTTTTTCTTCTAACTCAATCTGCTTCTTAAGAAAGTCTTAAGAATTACTTTAAGACACTCACTGCTCTTATGCTCCATAGTATTTCAGCAAGGTTGTTTATGTGGTGGAAAGTGAATTTATCCTACTTCAGGTAAGGGCTTTAAAAGTGAAGTGTTTGTTGATTGTTTTGTTTTTGTTTTTTTTAAATACTTTTAAAGTTGCTCAGAACTTTTTTGTAGGACATTCTTATATTTAAACTACCAAAACTAGATTCTAAACATGTCAGTTTTACTCAGGAGGAAAATTATTAGTATAATTTTGAAATATTTTCATTTCTAAATACATGGTTCCATTATAATACCATTGTTCATTTATTTCCCATAAGTCCCCTTGAATGAAAGCTTTTCTCAATAACAAGTCTTTTGGAGATATCCATCTCCTTCTCTAGAAAGCTACTTTACTATCAGCACTATCCCTCTGAGGAGCTCAAGGCACCTGGTTGGCATGGCAGGACCTCTTAGAAGTATTTTTCCAGCTTTGCAGGAGAAACTAGAAGGTTGGAAAAAACTTGCCAGGAATCTAGCAGCGTCCTGCCATGCTGGAGCAAGGGCTGGAAACCACAGCTGGTGGCTGTTGTCTCCTTGCTCTGCTGCTTCCTCTGACCATTGTGGTTCCCAAAGCTCAATGGTTTCTACTCTTGCCTGTCAGCCCATGCCCCGCTTCTGAGCCTGTGGGTTTCCTAACTAGCTCTGAAGGTGCTTCTCTGCTTTTCTGTATATTCCTTCTTTCCTTTTCCTTTTATTCTATTATGTCTCTTAAATTGTCATTTCAAACTTTGCCTTTGCTCCCTCCTTTTTCATTTTGTTTTTTTCCCCTGACCTGGAGTTAGCAGATGTCCAGGCTGAGGTGCCTCTTCCTACACTAGGTTTGAGCCAGCAAAGTTAAAGGAGCCCAAAGCAGGTGGTGAAGCCCTCTGAGCCTAATGACACTGCATTGCTTCTTGTTGATATTGGGCCTGACACATGCATACAAGGTATGGGTTGCAAAAATTAAGTTGCAAGTTAATTGTTCTTGTTGCTGAAAGGCCTAGGTTAGTTGCTGTCATTACACTAATTTTTATACTGTCTTAGTGACCTTCATATCGTATTAACAATTTTATATTATGTTAGCAAATTGCTCAGTGAGAGCTGCTAGTCTGATTGCATTCTGAAGGTCATTAATATGATATGAAAATCTTATTGTATTCTCTGCTTTCATATTTTATTAGTGATATGGAAAGCAATAAAGAGGCTGATTTTTGCTGGGAGGTTCCCAGGGGAAATAGGCTCTACAGCAGTGGTGTCCCACATTGGCTCCTAATCCAATCTCAATGGGAAGTTCAATTTCCTCATCATTAATTATTTAGCTGTATTTAACTGCTGTAAATTCTCAGATTAATTTTTTTAACTGTTGAGTTTGATGACCTCTAAAGACATTGATATTAACCAATGCAATATGAAATACAGTTGCTTCATGCAAATAGAAGCTAACTCTTCCACGAGGATTTGTGTGAAGGCATAATAATGGCAAATGTAATTTTTCGACTATAACAGTGAAGGCTTATTGTATTACTACCTTTGGTGCAATTCAGTATTGCAAAATGAAGGATGAAGGCAATTGCTGCTGGGGCATTCCCTTAAGGTAAGCCTGGCTCAGACCACCACTGGCACAGGGTGTCCGGGAGGTGACACGGGGGCTGTCCCCAGGACACACTGCTAGCATTGGCCACGTGTTCCCTTCAATGAACTTCCCAGTGTGTTCGGCTGCTGATTGACTGCACCAACACAGGGGAAAACTAGCCTAACCCACACCTCCCTTTGAGCTCCTAAAATTTTACTTCTCAAGTAATGTAGAGCAGTAAAGTCCTAAAACGCGTGTGAGGGGTAGGTAGAAATGGTACCAGTCACCCAACAGAGCCAAGCGTGAAGGCAGTAACCTTTGGGCAGTTTTTGTCTATTCTTTAAGTACAATGAAGCTTTAATTTTCAAGACAGAAAGTTAGAAACAATGAAGACTTTAATAGAAAGGAAAGGTCATCACTTGCACAGACAAATGATTTTTCGAGTTAACAATGCACTATATTAGAATGACTTCAGTTGAAAGGATGACTTGTTAAGCAGCAACAGTTAGGTGCTTTAATGCTGTAACAACCTCGCAGTCCCTTAACTTGCCCTCAAATGACATACAACAGTAATTTATCAAAATGCTACGGGGTGCAAATGTTGGTTTTTAACTAGTATGTTTTAATGGTTGAAGTTATGCTTTTTTCTGTGACAATATGAAGCTGCTTTGAGTTCATCGGCTTCAGCGACTCGATGACTGCAGCACAGGCTCCGTGTAGCACCTCAGATCCCAGGAATGCACTTCCAGAACAAATTTATAATTGTCTCTTTTGGTGGTAAGGGCTTGCAGGAAAGTTAGTCTGGAGGTTCTCGCAGCCTGGGGAAAATCCCAGCGGGTCTCTGCGCCACTCTGTAAGCAGCAAGCAAATGGATTGTGTTGTTCAATAGAAATCAGTGCCAAGGGGTATGGTCTGAGTTTATAGCAAGATGCACTGTGCGGTGGCAACAGGCCTGCCTGAAGTATTCAAACACATCTGATTATTTACCTTCGAATAAATAAACCCCAGGTCTAACTTCCAAGGTGGTTGAAAGTTTTCTCTGAGCAATGAGTGAATTATAAAGCTCAAAGCCCACCCAAGGTAAGGCTGGGTGCAGCTGAGGACCTGACTCGGAGTTTGTTTGCGCCGTCCCCGCGCCTGCACCAAACAGATTTTAAATTGTTTGCGGGTTTTTTTTCCGCCGGTGGCAGGGAGGGAGCGTGTCCCGCCGCCGTGCAGTGCTGCCTGCGGTGCTGCAGGTGGCGGTGCTCCACCGGCGCTGCGACCGCCCGCCCGCACCGCACCCGCCACCGCTCCCGCACCCCTACGGCCCGCCACCGCCCCTGCACCCCGCACCCCGCCACCACTCCTGCACCCTGGCACTACTACTGTACCCCTACACCCTGCAGCCCAGAACCACTCCTGCACCCATACACCCCACCACCGCTCCCGCACCCATATACCCTGGCACCACCCCTGCACTCCGCACCCCTGCACTGCTCCTGCACCCTGGCACTACTATTGTACCCCTGCAGCCCAGCACCGCTCCCGTGCCCCTACACCCCGCACTCCGGCACCACTCCTGCACCCCAGCACCGCTCCTTCATCCCGGCACTGCTCCCGCACCCCTACGCACCGCTCCTGCATCCCTACACCCCGCACCCCGGCACCGCTCCTGCATCCCTACACCCCGCACCCCGGCACTGCTCCTGCATCCCTACACCCCAGCACTACTACTGCACCCCTACTCTGGCCACCCTGGCACCACTGCTGCACCCTTGCACTGTGCTCCCCTGCACTGTGCACCCTGGCACCACTCCTGCACCACTCCTGTACCCTGGCACTACTACTGCACCCCAGCACCGCTCCTTCATCCCAGCACTGCTCCTGCACCCCTACGCACTGCTCCTACACCCCGCACCCCTACACCCCACAGCACCGCTCCTTCATCCCGGCACTGCTCCCGCACCCCTACGCACCGCTCCTGCATCCCTACACCCCACACCCCGGCACCGCTCCTGCATCCCTACACCCCGCACCCCGGCACTGCTCCTGCATCCCTACACCCCAGCACTACTACTGTACCCCTACTCTGGCCACCCTGGCACTACTACTGTACCCCAGCACCACTGCTGCACCCTTACCCTGTGCTCCCCTGCACTGTGCACCCTGGCACCACTACTGCACCCCAGCACTGCTCCTTCATCCCAGCACTGCTCCCGCGCCACTCCTGCATCCCTACACCCCACACCCCTACACCTCACACCCCATCACCACTCCTGCATCCCTACACACCAGCACTGCTACTGCACCCCTACTCTGGCCACCCCGGCACTACTGCTGTACCCCTACACCCTGCACCCCAGCACCACTGCTGCACCCTTACCTTGTGCTCCCCTGCACTGTGCACCCCGGCACCACTGCTGCACCCCTGCACCCCTACACTGTGCGTGGCAGCACAGCTGCTGCACCTCTACACCCTGCACCCCAGCCCTGCCGCTGCACCCCGCTGCCCGCCCCTGCCAAGGCTGCTTGCTCACAGAGGGTCTGCTCTAATTGCTTACACAGAGAGGTGAAGGTGGCCCCTGCCCCTCGCGCTGCGGTGCGGCAGCTGCTGCTGTGTGGGGAGCTCTGGGGGCAGGTAGGGGTTCGGGCATTCACCCCGGTCTGGGCCCAGTGGTGACCCCCAGCTCTGGGGAGAAGGGGCATTGCCTTCACTGGTGGTACGGTGTGGCAGAGGAGGAGCAGCACTGGCTTAACTCCCTGCCTGCATGTTTCTACTGGCAGTGTGAACTGTGTGCTGCTCCTCACCTTTCAGTTTGTGTCCTCTCCTGCCCTGCACCTCAGATGGCAGGAGGTGCCCCAGAGCCTCACAGGGCATCACTGGGTATGTGGTTCCTGTTCACACAGGATATGTCCATCCCATCAACCGTGCCGCTGCCTGGCCTTAAACACGGGGCTGGAAAACTCACTGAAACCCTAGGACAAACCAGGCAGAGCCATACTGAGCCACAGTAGGAATTTTATTGACAATAACAAAGTCTTTTGGTGTCTCTTACAGGAGGGGAGGACATGTTAAGTGCCGTACTGGCTAACATTGCCTGAGACAACAGTTGGAGAGTACTGAAGGTAAGACCCTGTGGACTGGGCTATATTTCATCTCAAATGGAGCCCTTTAACCAGCAAATTTGTTCTGGGAAAGTTTCCAATTCAGACAATCTCTTGCGTTGTGGGGTGGTGGGATCTCTCATGCTAGGAGCATCAAAGGAGTCTCGGGAGACATTTTAAAAGAGGACAGGAGCCTGGGAGGGAAACTTCAAAATCCTGGCAAGTGTACAAATAAAATACATTTTGGTCTTAAATTAATGTAAAATATTATGAAACTGTCTCTCGGAGCTTATTCCCAATGTGGAGTCAAAAAACAAACAAGCAAACAAAAAAAAAAGGCCCTCTGGCTGGTGTCCATGAAGAACAAGTGCTCTGGTTCGTGACCTCTGAACAATGATATCCTCCAGAAATCACCTCTTCAGACACATTCCACGTCACGAGGCTTTATTTTCATCCTCTGTTTTTAAAAAAAAAAAAAAAAAAAAAAATTGCAAAGAGACATCCCACATCTCTGAAAAAAGAGGATTTGTTCCTTGACCTAAAACACCAACTTATGCAAAGGCTTCCCCCAGCAAAGGCTCTGTGTGCCACGCTGGGGCTGTGTCTGCTCTCCAGACCAGCCCTGCTCTTTTGGCTGCCGCGGGGCTCCATCAGAGCGTGGCTTTGCTGCTCCAGGCTCATCCTGAAGAGCCAAGTGGAGCTGGGAATGCAGGCTCTCCCCCTCCGGGGCCTCCATACGGGTGGAGAGAAAAGTTGGGCTGTGTCTGCCTCGGGAAGCAAACAAGGAAGGCAAAGCAAGAGAAGGCGGGGGGGGAAAGACCAGCAAATAGAGCCTGAGCAGCCAAAGAATTAGAAGAAAAGATAATAATAATATTATTATTATTATTATTAATGACAAAATTTAATTAATAGCCTGCTAATGAATTTTATAAGCACCATAAAATTGCCATAACAGCCTAATTGCTTTGCTTGTCTTGCCAACAGCCAGTGAGAAGCTGAAGTGTTATAATCCCCTGGATTTCGACGTGGGAGGCAGCGATTAAGGGGACACGCTGGGGTGCTGGGGTCTGCCCGGGCGGTGTCACCGTGCCAGGAACTGGCCCGTTCCCCAACAAGGTGACCTGCTGTCATTTGAATGGCTGCCACTGCAGAGGAGCGTGGCTGGGGGCAGCTTCACAGCCTTTGCAAGGGTAAACCAGGAGTGCGGCAGCTTTGCCCAAAGCATGGATATACTAACAACAAATGGGTTTTAAATTAATTTCCACTTTGCCGTAATTCTGGAAGAAGTATGGAGAAGTCGTGGTTTTATTGCAAGTGTTTTCACGCTCTCCTTCAAGCCCACTCACCTTCTTGCTGCCCTTTTGAAAGTATTTTTTGACTTCATGCCAGCACAGATCTTTTTACTCTTTTTTTTTTTTTTTTTTTTAATGCTTGCTTAATTTTTGTAATAACCACATACTTATAGGAAGTCACTTACAGTAACTCAGGCTGTAGAGGTACCAGTCCCCAGAGCCACAGGAGCTCCTGTTCCTCTCTACTGCTTGGTGCCCTTTAGAAAAGCCCCCAGACATGGAGATACCCCATCACTCCTGGGGTTTATTTAGCTGGGGCTGCCTGCTGTGGGTGTGCACAGCCTAGCCACCTCTCCTGTCCTGGGGCACTACTCAGGCAGCATTGTGTCACACTTCAAATAGTTATTCAACGAGATGGGTGTTTTTACTGTGTAGTGTTACAGAAAAAGGTGTTTCTCATTTTTTTCTTTGTTGTTGTTGTTTTGGGGGTTTTTTTTCACAGTGTTACACACTTGCCACTGGTTCTGTGATGAGCAATTTGGATTTATCTGCATCAACCCTTGTTTAAAGATGGGAGAAGCTGCTGTTATGTGCTGGGTCTGCTTTCAGGAATTAATCCTTTTTTTTTTTTTTTTTTTTTTTTACTAACAGAGAGTGGCAGAGCTGTGCACATGGAAATCCTGTCTGAAATGAATCCCTGATAAAGAGGAAGCCAAGTTGAAAGGTGAGTTTTACTGCCTGCCAAGGCTTCAGGTTTTTAAAGGGTCTCTTGTAGAATTACTGTATTAGCAAGCTATTACGGGTGAGGATATGAAACTGCTATGCACAGCAAGAAAATGCACGGAAGTTTTGAGATGGGAAAGAAACGTACAGGAAAAAACGTGGCAGGAGAGGGCAAGAGGGGGAGAGAGGAGAAGCAGAGGGGAGGGAGGCTGATAAATGATGGAGGAGATAGTGGAAGGGGGGTGAAGAAGAGAGCAACGGGCAGCAGGGTAAGAAGAAGAGAGAAAGATAAAAAGAGGAGGAGAAAGGGAAAGAAGAGATAAATGAGGGCAAAGACCAACTCATCATTTCGCAATTCCACCCCGGTAGAGAGGAAAATTGATGTCTGGAGCTTTTTTATGGCCAACCTCCTGGGCATGGGACAAAAGACAAGTTATTACCCAACCCCAGGTCAGGTCTGTAGCCTGCCAACTGCTTAGACACATTCAGAGAGCCCATGAGAGCCGTAAATCAAGGGGGCCAAAGTTTTTTTTTTTTTTTTTTTTTTCTAAAGGTGGTAATCAAGTGAGATCACATAATCTTTTGCCATAACTTTATTGCTATAATTTCTGAAGAGAAAAACTAATAGCTGTTTTGGGTGATATGGGTTCTGTATGGTACAGCAAAAATTCTTCAGCTTTTATTTTGCAAAATTTGTGCTGCTGACTTTTCTGTCTTTATATATTTATATTCTTTCCATTCTTAACAAATGTGTTTTTTCAGCACTTCTTTGTCATAAAGGTTGATGAGGATTAACTGAATGCATCTAAACACAACCATAAAAAAAGGGAAAAATACACTGCATGAGCAAACCTGATACTCTTCCCAGTTCATTAGAATTTAATGAAGAAATACTCAGTGCCCAACAGGGGAATCCTAATTCATTATGTCTTTTGAATTCTCATTAAGCATATGTACGGTGACTACTAGAAAACTGCACCCTTTAAGCTCTGTTGTCCATTACACTGACTAATAAATATTCATTATACTTAAATACTGACGATAAGAGAAACTCGTGGAAGTTTTATTCCTGTAATTAATTTTCACTGGTTAACTCCTGACGACTTTCCAGTGTTGTACTGGTGGTGGCTGAATTAAAATCATCGTACTGGGGAGGTTAGAGAGAAGCTGCTCTAAAAATATTTTGAAGATGAAGGGGACGGACCTCAAGTAAACCTCCCTGCAACGGCTGCCTTCCCCCTGCCTCGAGGATATTGCTTTAGAGATGAGATGAAGGGCTCTGCTGCTTTGTTATATGAGGAAAAGCTCGTTTTCCATTTGAATGGTGTCAACTGGTTTTGGCCCAGTATCTGAATGATGATGGAAGTTGTCTACTGTTATCCAAGAGGTAATACTTTGCACAGCTTTTCATCACTCTTGAGCGAATGTTTGTGCCAGAAATCGTGATATTACTAAATGCCTCTGACTTATTATTTAGCTTAAGGCAACGTTTAAAAGCTGCTTAATCACTTGGAGCTATATTTTAGTTGCATTGTTGTAAGTGGCAAAGGGGTTATTCATTCCTACATCTCTTCACAGTTATTAATACTTTCATCTTTTACCTTTATTGCTAAAAATGGCTAATAGCTCTGAAATAAGGCATCTCTTGGGGTGTTAGAGGCAAGAAATGGCTGGTTCTATTACAGCTGCTTTCTAGAGGGCTTTTTACTGCTGTTCCTTGCTGTCTGGCTTTGGTAGCGCGTGAGGAATGTACAGGAGGCTTTTGTCTGTCAGCTGCTCTGTAGGGGGTATCAGTCCCAGAGAAATCTCTAGCTCATGATGTCTTGATGATGAAACTGCCAGAAATGGTTCACTGGTGTAGGAGAGGACCTGGGCCCAGGGATGGGGCAGAAGTTCCTCTGCACGGGAACCAGGATCTGTGCTGATTGAGGTAAATCACTGGTGGTTCAGGCACTGAAAAGCCGCTGGAAAACTTGAAATTGGGGTGGTGATAAATGCACCGTCCAGGAGCTCCAACTTCTCTGAAACACGGGATGAACCATCCCTCATGATCCCAGCCCCAAAAGGAGCAAGGGGTGAGATGAGGAACACTTGTGTTGTTATTTACGACCGCAGCGTGGAGCTCCGCTTTGGCGTTAGATCAAAGAGGGTTATTAAAGGAGCACAGCGGGAAAGATGGAAACGGCCATCACAGAGGAGCCTTTCCAGCATGCAGGCACCTAGCACTGGGTTCCTGCTTTGACACTGGTGCTGGAGGTCAGGGCCCTCACGAGATACAGGTGTCCGGGTCGCGGGAGAGGGGGATCCTGCCTCTCCCTGTGACTGTAACAGCACCTCATGTTCTTCCATCCTTCATTGGCTTATGTATGCCATATATATATATATATATACAGTAACATTGTTAGTCAATACTGGCAAACAATAGCATGTCATTGAAATTAGCCTGAATAGGGGCTCACAGAAAGGCATAGAATATTCACTAAAATGAAACTCGTATATCTGAAGAGATCTTGCAGTAGGTTCCTTAGAAATTTTCTGAACAAATTTCTTCCTGATAATTTTTTGTTTGCTAGTTCCCTTAGGAAGATGTCAGCCTCCAAAAATTTTGTTTGTGTCCTTTGCAGTCATTTAATGTTTTCTCAGTGGTGATAACTCTGTCAAAACAAAGTGTTCTTCGGTGCATGTAAAAATAATCTGTGTATCTGATCTGAAATCGATGGGAGTAATTAGAAATCTGATCCAAAGCAGACTGAAGTTAATGGGTGTCTTTTGATTAAACTAGGTGGCTTTCCAAAGCTTCTCTCCACCCTGTAGCAAATATGGGTGAGCTCTCTGGTGGTGATGGAGCTGTGTGCCCATACATTGCCTTGTACTCTCCATATGGTGTCCTAGGCTGAATTTGCTTTATCCCAAGACATGCGGATTCTCCTTAGGTTTTTATTGCTTCATATTAGATTTTATTTTCCTTATAAAGGTGAAAAAGAATGTAGTAAATCTATGTATAAAAACACACTGTATTTGTTGGTGTCTTCTAACCTATTGACTGTTCTTGACATGCCCAAACTGCACAGGCACACTCTCGCTCTCCCAGGCTTTGGAAATTAGTCATTATTTGTGTCATTGCAATGACAAATCTCTGCTGTAATGAGGTTTTATCCTTTTAAAGCAAAATAACTTTTATTAATTCATTGAATTAATAATTAATTAATAATTCATTGAATTAATAATTGAAGGCTTGAGTTTTAAGGGAAGGGGCAGGTGTTTGTTGTGATTAATAGCACGCATTCCCTGTGTATCACATAACTTTACTAAATCTTAGTAATGGTGTGGGGGTCATTGTCACTGTTATTAATAGTAATGATAATTATATCTTTGGGAAGCTGTCAGAAAAGTATCTTTTGTACGAGTCAGAGCAGTGTAAACAGACTGTACAGGCAGGCACTACCCTTTCCATCAATAGGTAAACAATCTTTGTTAAGCTCATCTTGATAGTCTTATTTTGTTGCCACATTTTAATTACTCATCCTGTCTGTTTATATTCCATTGCGTTTTGCTGAAGATACAAGCTTTAAAAATCATTGGTATTTAGGAAAATCCAAAGCTGGGGTGATGCATGCTCAGGTGCTAATTTATTTACATCAATTAATTTCAGGCCCCTGATGTAAACCAATTAGTATTCAACACTTAATGGAGTCATTATCTGTCAGATTAGCTTTTAGAAATGCTTGTCACTGCTACAGGACCAGGCAGCAGAACTTTGCTAATAAAACTAGCAGAATTAATGGAGTGAACAGCATAGATAATGACTTAATGTGGAACATACAGTATAGAAGAGAGACGGAACAACTGTCTTCAAGAAATGAAGATATCATTGAACTAGGTACTTTATTCCAAAAATTAGCTCAGATGGTGCTCTTCAAAACATCAAAGGTGTCTAGCTAAGCCTTTGCAAAGTTATGTTTCATAATAAATAATTTTCAACCTTAATGCCCTCACACACACAATCTACCTTTCTAGCTTGATGTGGCATGCAAAGAAATGTTTCATGTTGTACCACCCTACTGTGGCTCAAAGCTGTTATTTCTAAAGGATTAGGAGTTAACGGGAGTGACAATATCCAGGTTGCTGAGCTGCTTCTGTGGGTGTCATCTCCAAACGGCATGGTGTACAACTTCTCCAGGTGAGACCTACTTTGTGAAATGCACTTATCCCTCAACTTCAGGGCTGTGGGACACTGCAAAATAAACTGTATTTGAGAAAGTGAGGCAGGAGATGAAAAACCTCTAGGCAGGCAAGACCAGTGAGATCTGCAAACAGCAATAAACCTCCAAAACCCATTGCTACAGTTATGTATGTTTACAGCAGGTATACAATACCTGCACTTGCATGTTTTTTTGTTCTCCTAGGTTAAGTTACCTTTTTCATTTTTCACAAAGGCGGTCTTTGCAAATCTTCTCTTTGTGATTTTTGTTTAATGTGGTTATTCTAGTGCCTCGGGGACAGATTACACCCAGCTCTGTGCTAAAGTTGTCCTTGCATGGAGGGCAATCACAGAACTTAATTCCAATTTAAGCTTCTAAAGAAGAATACAAGTGCAGCTTAAAAAATCATATATAATATATTTGCATAGTAATTCCTGTGATTTATGCTTTACCAAGAACTATGGTGCGTACCCGCATATGAGGCTGTGATAACGCTGACCTCGCTTGCTGTGGGGACAGTTCTGCACCTTCACACTCTCACGTGTCCCACTTTTGGGAATCAAAGGCTGGTTTGGGGACCCTGCAGTCATGAATATGTTCTTAATTGCATGAGGAATTCTTTTACAGTAAATACATATGACTGTACTTGAAGAAAAGCCACTAAAACTGATTATCTCAGCTATGGTGACAATATGTCCATATTCCCAGTTGCTCTTTTGCTTTCAGATGTCTCCTTGTCAGGGTACCAAAACCTGAATTTTACCATAAAATAAGACGGAATAAAGATATTCCTGTGTTATTTACTTTCTTACTTATTATAGCTCTTAATGTCTTGCCAGCTCTTTTTCTGCACCTCTCAACTGAACCTGAATGACCTCTTGTTCTTTCCAGGTAACCAGGTTAGTTCTTGTAGGTGATGTGTCATTTGGGTAACACTATGGGATCATTGTCTTCAACCTCAGAGATGATGGCATGTCATACACATTTTTTAAGTCTGCCTCCTTTAAGCAGCTGCATTAGGACCTTATGTATCTCACCTGTTCTTGTACTGATGTTGTATGTAAGCACTGATGGCCATTTATAGACAGTTAACCGTTGATTATATTTTTTTAATGCGTCAGCTCTGGTTGTTCTCAATAACAGTTTTCCACCGCACCAGAGGGGCTCAATTTATGGCTGCAAAATCAACATTTACACTTGATTTTCAGCATGGCACATGGTTAGTGAGAAATAGGTGACTGTGCACCCCCCTGTCCAGAAAAATTGTCTTGCTTCAGCTCTGCTGCTCAAGAAACTTGCTCATCTTCTACCTCTAAGGATTCCTTCCATGAGTGTCCTGTGGAGAAAGGGGACCAACTGGCTTTTTCTTTGACTTCTAGGGCATACAGGAGGTGATGTAGCACTTTCCTAATTTCCAATATTTGAAGAAAGCACTTGATGATAAATAAATGTAAGCTATTATTTCCCCTTCATATCCATCCCCCATGAAACTGTGACCAATTGCAATCTTAACACCCATGTGACAGAGGTTTTAGAAATATCGGTGACAGAGAATGTTTGCGGATTTATTTTTTTCAGTAATCACAGTGGAAAATCCTCACATGTGTGACTTTCTCCTCCAACTGTTTGTCTGCCTGATCCCTGGAGTGGGAGCACTTGGACCACAAAGAAGGAGACGTTTGGCCAGCCAGCCTCGGGAGGGTACTGCTGGTGGCAGAGGGACATGCCACGTGTTTGGGTAAATAGGGCATCGTTTTGGGGGTGGAGGGCCAACAGCCAGAGCACCTGTGTCATTTTTGCGAGCGAGATACAGGCATGAGAGACAAGCTGATTTTATACACTCTGGCTCAGCTGGACTTCATTTTAATATCTGTAAAGAAACTTAAACCCAGATTAACCTCCACTAGACTCAAATTTCATTGTGAGTGTTTTTTACAGCTGTTCAGAGTTTTCTGCTGTTCCAAAGAACAATTAATTTTGTTATCAATAATTTGCTTCTTCAAAGAGTATATCCATATGGCTATTGAGACAGTTTGTATTTCCATAATCGAAATAATCTATGACTGCTGCAGAATCCTCAGATGCTTTGGGGTGTTTTGTGTTGTGAGGTGTTTTTTTTTTTTTTAAATTTTCTTTTCCAACTACTTCACTTAGCTTTTTTTGACAGTCTAAATAGTCCCTGGTTTTACCTCATAACTGGTGATGTGACCCTGCTGCTGTGCTTTGTAAATGCACAATATGAGGTGCTGTGATTCAGATGCTGTTTTGTGGTCCTACCTACTGGAGATGCCCCTTTGAAAGGAGAGGAAATTGCTTTTGGATAACATCACTCTCTCGTCACAGCTGGTATTGGCTGGTGCAGATACGTGTTTACATTTTGCTTGGAAAATGTAAACACTAATTAAGCATTAATGTTAATAGGTCCTGGGACTGGCAGGCTGGAGGCACAGCTCTGCTGCTGGCTGTGCCCTGGCTGCAGTCCATTTCACCCCGCTCGCTATCTGTGTTTCCTGGCAGAAAATAAGGATAATTATTTATTCCTTTCCAAACAGGGAGGGAAGGGACACCGGGAAGGGTCATATAAGGACAAAATATTGTGTTACTGTGAATAAAACTGAACCCTTCTATCACCCTGATGAAAAAGGCGGGAGCAGTTTGTTATCCCCAGGTTCAGCTGTGGAAGCTGAGCAGAGAAAGGTTGTGATGGGATCCCTGAGCCCCTGGAGTGAGATAGCCTTCAGAGAAAAAGGTGTCCTCTATATTTTCTGCTCTCGCTTCTCACACCCAAACTCAGCTTTCCTAGGTAGTTTGCTGGGAAAAACTACAACGTGCCATAACACGGGTATAAGAGGTACCTAGCAATTAGTGTAGTGGACATAAAGCAGCATCTAGTCCTGCTGCAGTGTGGGCAGTCCAGATTTCAGCTTTAACTCACTATATAATAGACTTTGTTAGTCTTCTTCCTAACGTATTACCTCCGTACGTAACACTGTGGGATGAAATGGTCACCAAGGCGCCTCTGCTGTTGTCTGGTCCTGGCGTGGTTTTAGCTGTGGCCATTTCAGGTCTTTGATGGTAGATTTTACATTTTTCCTTTGGTTGGCTTTGGCGTGCCTGCGAGAGCAAACAGCAGCTCTTCTAATTAGGCGAGTGTAATTTCTCACAAATCGGTCCTCTCCCTTTTGAGCCTGTAGATTTGCAAAAAGAATAAAAGAGCCCCAATTGTCCCCGCCTTTCAGCCCTTCCCCTGATGAGGAGTGTTGCTACACCTAATAAATTAAAGGACACAAAGTTAATGAATTTTTCATTTGAACTCACAGCTAGGTATGGATTAGTAAGGCTGACGTTACTGAAGAGCTCAGCATTAGGAAGGGTCCTACAGGGACATTTTCCTCTTTACTAAAATCTTTTCATTCACCTTTTCAAGCATTATCTTGCTCAGTAGAAAGAGTTCTTTTCACAACATATAGCCTGTGGGGTCTGCTTTCTGTCCGTGGCATAAATGTGATCATTCATTTTGTTTGTCTAATGGATAAAAATAAAGGGCAATGTGAGTGACATTCAGACAGCCCTTCTCCTGAAAGAGAAGGGATTCATACGATCCTGAGCAGTACTCTGGAGCGGACCTTTACTAGCATAAATGGTCCCAATTCCTTTAAATTCCAGCTCTGACAGTTTACGCCAGCTGAAGGTTGTCTTTCCTCCCCTTTGAGCAGTGCTGTGAGCTGCAGAAAGCTTGGGCTTATAAATAAAACCACAATCGATTTATTTAAAAAAATAATTTTAAGTTCATGTCAAAGGACCTGCATTATTCAGAATTATTTTCTCTCAGTCTGCTATAAATTTCAAAGGATTGCAGCTGCTTTTAATGTGCAAACTGATTTCTGGTTCCTGAAGCTGATCCAGTGTGAACCAGCACATACATCCATTCAGAGGGAAGCTGTATCCTGAATAGTTTGTTATCCCTATTTTTCCTGTCCAAATTAAAAGCTTTTCTTATGAACTTCAATTTTAATATTCACTTGCCTTTTGATGCTCTGAAATAGTCTCATTTAAAAAGTGAATCGTATTTTTGTTTGAAACCCAAGCTGTTTGACTGCTGGGAAGGGAGGTGGGCATGGGGGTCCCCGCTCTGGGGTGGCTGAGCAAAGCCTTTCCTGCACCCCACATCCAGGTGGCTGGTGCTCTTCTTGACCACCTTAATTTAGATATCGTTCTAATTAGAACGGAACTGAGTGGGATCTCTTGTGATGCTCTGAGGCAGGGTCTGGAGGAGGGACAATAATTCCTCCTGCAACACGTAGAGGGGCGTCCACCTGGGGAGCCTGGCCATCCATGGGGAAAGGGGGACATCGGAGCAGGGAGAGGGCGGGCGGGCAGTGGGATGGAGGTGAGGGGAGGTGGCTGCCTGCAGCTATTTGTTTGTGGGAACTTTCCCCAATTATCTGTTTCTGGCTCTGGGAGAGGATCAGGGCTCTCATTACTGCTCATTACCAAAGGTGTCAGCGGGTGTTTCCCTATTGGAAGCGCTGTTTGCCCAAATCCTCCTGTTGAAATCCCAATGTGACACTATCGTTGTCTCGGTTTCTCTCACCATTTCAACTGGAAATGACTTTTTTATGCAGCTTCTGCTGAGTGCTTTTGCAGCTACTTGTATGTTTCACCTACAAATGCATTTCAGTAACGGATTTTTTTACGCAAAAAAATGCAAAGGCCTTTGGGAAGAATCTGTGTAAGTAATTTGCATTTATCTCTTTACTGTATGTATTGTCTGAGTTCAATATAATTTGGTTTGCATTGCTGCTTTCCGTAAGCAGCAGAAGAGGAGCAATTTCCAGGAACGAATACTTCATTTGGGTTCTTCTATTTTTTTTAATTTTTTTGGTTGAATAAGTAGTGCTGAATGTCCTGCTTTTGTGACAGATTGGAAGAAGGGCAAAAACGCCACGTGTCAGCTCATAATACTAGCTACTTAGATTAGCTTTATAATGTTGATTGATACTAAAGAGTTGTTTTCTCCCTTTAGACTGTTTTCATTTTCTTGAGTTAGAATTTTTTTTTTCTGCTTGTAAACAAACAACTACTTTGTTTTGGGTGTAAGAGCTTCCTCCAGAGTGTGCCATCTGTAAAGTATAACTTCATGGCTCAGCTAAGTCCATGATGTGCACTAAGGATGCTGAGAGATTTAACCCCCAGAGACCTTATTCTTTTTGCTGCTTATTGAACATTTCAAGCAGAAATGCCCCATGTAGGAGAGAGTTCTCCACTTCCTCAATAATTCGGGATCAAAGATCCTGGCACTGGGTTAGGTGAGGGTGAGTATAAATCTGGCTTTAACTGAGATTCATGTTTCTATTAAAAAATAATTGCAAAGAACTAACCATGATTGTCTTCATAAATGATATTTATGTCCCTCAAGCAACATAACTGATCTATCATTATATACATGGCTCTAAAAAAGGATTAATACTGCTTATGATACTATGGGTTTCTGAAGTTCATCAGCTCTTCAGTTATCATTCAGGTCCTTCAAGAAAGCGACCATATGTGTGTACACAGACTTGTCCTAGCAGACTGATGCACGTACAGGTCTTTTTTTTTTTTTT
>NW_015090995.1:13592534-13601627 GCF_001431845.1 Calidris pugnax | reverse complement strand
CTTTTTTTTTTTTTTTTGGAATGCAATGCTTTTTTCTCAGTTCATCCAGCTGTTCCTGAGCTCTGCACCAGCCATGGTGCCTAAAGGCCTTCTGCTCACCATCCCAAGGTGATGGCATTCTTGGACACACTGCACAGCCCAACCCTGGGTCCACCCACCGGCATCCTGGAGGGAGAGCAAGCATTTGCTTTTGGTAGCAAATTAGCTAAATGAGCATTTGCAACTCAATTTTTCTTCGTTCTAGGTGTAGGTGCTGGAACTGAGGACTAAGCATTAGCTGTCTGATCTTTCTAAGCAGCTGCTTTGAACTAGTTTTGGTTTAGAGGCATGAGCTGTTTTATTCCTGGATGTCCAATGGCTGCCTGTGCCTGGGGACTCACTGTGCCGGCACCAACCGTGCTCTTACTCCAGAAGAAACGAAACCTTTCTGTTTCTCCTAACTGGTGGCAAATACCATGGGAGAACTGGTGCTTTCATCAATTTCCATTTTTCTTCACTTATTGCAGACAGATTTGAAAGCCAGCCCAACTGGGAAGGCCAGCTGCTTGCACCCCTTTTTCCAGTACTGTCCCTGCCACTGCTCCCTCCTGCCCCTCGGCTGGGTCTGGCTCTCCTGGAGCCCAGCCTTGGCAATCCCATACAAGTTAGCTAGAATTCCCATACCAAATACTTTCCTAACCTATAAACTAGTGTCACCTTTCAATTCAGCTATGTAAACACTGTAAAATGATCTGAAATAGGGAAAACTTAATTTCTGGTCTTATAAACGAGTTGGTTGTGGGGTTTGTTTTTTTTTTCAAAAACCAGCATAATTGGTGATAAACAGTTTTTGTGCCTTTGGACTTGACTATGCTTGCACCATATGTCGAGTGGGAGTATTTTGAAAACTTTTGGGGGAGGAGAAAAGTAGTCCTAGAAGGAAATATTTCTCTAAAGATTTATTTTGATCGAATCTCACAGTGAGACACTGTATAATCTGATGCCCTTGTTAGTGGTGTTAGAATCAAGGCCTCTCCTGCATCTCTGAGAGCATAACTAGCTTTAATGTCAAAGAATATTCCTCCAAAAGATGCCATGCCAAGGGGAATGTGTTTCCCCCAGGCTGACAGAGACACCCACAAAAATTGCACTCCTGTTTTTGTGCTATTTGCCATCACAAAAAAATATTTGACATTGAGAATTTCCTCCCACATGCCACCTATACATGGCAGAAAATGTTTTTCATGTGTTTAATGGTTTCCATCCTTTGCTTTTAGAGAGCAGACCAGTGTTAATTACCAGAATAAAGAAAAAGCAGAGCACAGGAGAGGGGAGGCAGATGAAGGCAGGGTTTGGCACCAGCTCTTTGGGTTCAGAGAGCTCTGTGGCCTCTCACACCCCAATTTGTGCCTTTTTCTGACAGCTTTTTTCGCTGGCATCTCTTCCTTGCAGGTGCAGAGCGAAGTGCACTTTTAATGCAGAAATGGATCAAAAATATTAGTTAAAACTAATTATAAATTATATACCAGAGACGGAGATTTCTTTGCTGATACAATGGGGTTGCCGTTTCCTTTTGGTTGTGGGTTTGGTTGGGTTTTTTTCCCCAACATGGAAAGAGAGTTATTGCAATCTGTTGATAAGCATCAGCACATCAGCATGGGCTGGGAGTGATATTCCAGAGTGCGCTTTTCTTGTTAAAATACTTACCAAGTGCTGCTGATTCTTCTTTTTCAAAGATGACTGCACTTGCTCAGTATCTCTGTGGGGGTTTTCTGATTTATTTTTTTTTGTATTATTTTAATGAATATAACTTCTTGGATCAGACAGAATTTCAGTGTGTACATTTGCTTCGTGGTACTTTCTAATCTGTCTAGACTGATTTGCAACTCAAATACTAAGAAAATATATTTATGAATGTAGTACTTAATGAAACCATAACATATTTCAGAGGAAATATTCAGAGACAGCCAACATTTTTGCATTGTAAATGCGCTGTGTTTCTTCGTATTATTTTCCTCTATTCATTATTACACTTGCAAACAATTCATTATTGATAATTAATATTAATTTCATACACTTAATTGATAGTATTACCAGGGGGTGGCTAGATCAGCTTCCCAGTATTAAATAATTTTTACCAATTTGTACTGCTCAGCTTGCTGCTTTACTGATTTCCCAGTTGCTTCATCTCTTCTGCATCCGCAGCCAGACACAGGGGGAATCAGAGTGCTTCAAAATCAATAGATCAGCAGCAAGTAGAGAGATGCGCCTCCGCTGCGTGACCATGCGTCTGCGGTGGAAGAGCAATGAGCTCCACTGTATTTGATCATCCATCCACGTGATCCATCTTACCACTGGAACACCAGATGTTTGTACAATATATTGCTCGGATCCATCGCGTGGATGTTAAGCACCGTTAAGAAAGTACAATTTTTGTCTAATCATAAGCTTGCCTGCTCAGCTCAACAATCCTGTGTCTTCAGTACCCTGCTATATTCTCTTCATTGCCTTGTTTCGTACCAGTACATTTGCTGATTTGCTGTGGGAACACATTACATTAATACTTCCATGTTCAAGCAGGATGGCAAAAATTAATGTTTAGGCGGCACTTCTCCATGCCTCTGTGGAAGAGCTCAGAGAGACCCCAAAAAAGTTATGGAAAAAAATATCTGTGCTCTAGAACTGAGATCAAATATTCTGCTTTCGGTATGGGAAGGGATGGTAGTTTTTTGGACAAAGCCCTCCAACTTTGGGATGTTATTTTATCTTTTAAAACAAATTGAATTTTTAAAGGTTGTTTTTCTGTAATATAAGAATAATTACTCTTCAAAGTGCATTCAAGGATGGTGATCTTACTACATGGGTGGTTCTGGAGCACAAAGACCTGTGTGAGCACAACAGACGCTCAGGAACCACCTGCATTACATGCAGCAGCTCAGTAACAGCCCCAAAAAGTTGCTGTCTAAAACCAGCACCACCGTACACAGCAGAGCATCCCACCACACTTTCGCCTGCACACCAATTAAAGGCTTTCTGGGTTTTTTTGACTCCCGTAGAGCAAGCTGTGCTGAAGCGCACCCAGCTGGGTGCAGAGTAGGTTGAAACCCTCCCATCTCCTGGTGGACAACCTTTTTGGCGCTTTTGCTTCCATCCCTCTTATTCTCCTCTTCCTCCTCCCTCAGTTTTGCAGAGCAGAAGGAACTTTGTGTGCCCAGGAGGGCAGTGGGGGCTTGTCATCGCGGAGCGGGGATGCCACACACGGAGCTGCCTCGTGCAGAGCGGCCGCCCTGGGGAAACCTGGCCCTAATTGGGAATTTCATGATATTTCAACACGGGAGGTAAATGGCAGACGTGGCCCAAGAAAGAACATTTAATTCCTGCGACTGGGTTTAAGTAGCTGTGAAACCTTGTGGGACTTTGCTTTTTCTTCTTTTTTTTTTTTTAAGTGTCTGGTTTTCATAAAGCATTTGGGATGTAAGGTTTGCAATGGCCGATTTAACCGTGTGCCTTTCCTCCCTCAACAGCCTGATTCTTCCTGTCCTCTTTCCCTGTGTTGAGGTATCTCAGTCCCTGCTGGCTACTGCATATTAGTTAACTTTAAATTATGTATTTCTATTTAAGTGATACTACTCCTGTTTTGGTGCCTACACTACATTTTTTAATCCTTTGCAACATATAATATTTTATGTATATAGTTTTTTAATAGTCTATTACAAAACAAATAAAAAAGCATGTTAGTGATATAGCAAAACCTAAAATGAATATCAATGACATCGTTATATTTGATGCCTTGTTTTTACTTTTCATATACTTGTAATAACTGCTGTTTTAATGACCTGTTATTTTCATTACCAACTATCAGATCAGAAGTGATTTTAAAATGAAAACACAGTGTAATTTTCTTGAGTAATTTGTTTGAGGTAATAGTAGGAAAGAATGTATATACTGATTTTGCATATTTTATTTTCACAGCTCTTTTTAAGCACAAGTTACTTCAAGTTCAGCCTTTGAGTAGCTCACAAGAGCACAAGCCTTTTGTTTGGGACTTTCTTCCTGAATGGATATCTTCATTGTTTACAGTTAAGAGAAAGGAGCGTTATCTTTGTTCTTCTGACATAAGAATAGATGTGTAAGTACAGTGATTCATGGTGACAATCAGAAGTTTTACCGGGGGTAGGATGAGACATTTAAAGCTGTTTGGATCTCCAGGTTCTCAGGCAGCAAGACCCTACTCTGTGACGATGCTGGGAACTTTAGGTTTAGAGAGAAGTTGATGGGATTGGACCCTACTCAATGAAATGTTTTTCGAGGGGGTTTTCTTTCATTTCTGAATCCACTCAAAACTTTTCTTATAAGTTCATCAATGATGATGATCTGTTCTTTCAAGAATTACTGGTATCACCACCACAAAGCTGGACATTAGCCAGCGGTCTATTAAATACAGTGCCCGGCAAGGAGAAAGTTGAATTTTAGAGGGCATTACTCTTGTATTTCTATCAATTCATCAATGTATTGCTTTGATAGATATGATATGGTAACCATTAGTTCACTTATACTTTAACCAGTAAGTCTGAGTTGGTAAAATAGATTATAGCTGCCTATAAACTGGCTTGGTTAAAAAGGGGAACTTGCTAAGTCTTCAAAACTTTTTGATTAAATTTAATTTTTACATGAATCTACCAGATGCAGAGCTGCAGTTCTTGGTGGCTCTTGGCATTTGTGTTAGTGTGCCACAGTGCCACAAGAGTGTCTGGAAGGAACAACAGATCCAAAAAGCCCCAGACACAATGTTATAGGTGTAATTCAGGTATTGCCTCTGATAGAAAAATACAAAGGAAACTTTCAAACAGTCTGTAGTCTGAAATAGACCTTGATGGTTCATTGCAAAACCGCTTCTGGGTATTATTTAGGGTACGACTTAAAAAAAGTATCCTGTAAACCAAATATTAGTCAAGGAATGAGAAAGATGCATCCTCTGAGAAGTTATTCCACAGCGACTTTGATTTTCTTCCATCTTTCAAAAAATGTAGCACTGGCAACTCTTGAAGATTAGGCTTTGTGGAGGTCTGAGCTGGTGGGATTTGGTTCATACCAATGGTTTCCTTAAATAAAAATACTGCTTGAGTTTTTCAAGACCTATAAGTTGATGAATAAATCCTTTCCCCTTCATCCCATGCATTGGTTCACAGCACCACTAATGGTGTTACTGTTCATTCTGTAACATGTTTGATGTTTGTGAGTTTATCTGAATGAGGAGTGACAGTAGGAAATATCCCTTTTAGGTCCATCCTAAAGACATCTTCTTGTAACATCTTACTGGTTTTTCATTTGATACCCCCTCTGTTTGCCCCTTTTTACCCACTTTCCATCACTTTTCCAGGTCCCAGCAATCACCAGGAGGTCTGCAGTCACTCACTGCTCTTATTTCTTGGTGCAACATCAACTGCACAAATTTAAGGCTCTTCCAGGTAAAGGTAACGTGTGTTGGCTTTTCCTCTCTCTGTTTTAACCTGGGTCTTGCATTTGTTTTAAAAAGTTGGTAGTAGCAGGGGATCCTGAGTCATCAGAACAGATTCATTTTGTAGACAGCTTTGTACGCACAATGAGGATAGTTCCTCAAATGAGTGGTGGTGGTGGTGGTGGTTAAAGGCATTATACTACATGTACATAAATCACAAGGGTATTGGAGAAGTTGGTCTTTCATGTTCATAGCCGGTCATGCCACAATACAGACTTTTTGGGGAGGAAAAGGCTGTCCACAACAGCCCTGGGAGCCACAAAGTTCGAAGTTTACACTGATTTGGGGGACTCCACAATAATACCCACTGCTATTTCTCAGTAGCCCTTCTCGCCTTTCTTCTGCTGAGAGAAATGTTGAAATGTAGACCCCGCTAACAGGGTGAAAAGATCTTTTTTCTCTCTCCATTAAGGTTTCTGGCTACTCCCTGGCCATCAAAACCTGGTAATTTGTGGGGTGCATTGAACTAAAACCTGCTGTTATCCCACTTTTAGGGGGACCTTTCAAACCACCGTGAGTGGTGGCTGGATGGGCTCCAAGCCCTTCCCGGCTGTGGGCTCGCTGCCTGCACTTAGGCTGGCTCCTTTGATCCTCTGTCTGTTTACACGTGCCTGTCTGTCTATTTATGATTTGATATCACCATCCATCGTAGTTCAAAGAAACTTGGTTCTCCGTTACTTGCTCCTGTGTTGCCCCTCACACTGGGGAGAAATTCCCCAGCACTGGCAGCAGCGTTCGTCTTCAAATTTCTCTTTAAATTTCTCCCCTGTGGTGCCTGAGGAACATTGCTGGGGACTAAGCTGCTGGGATGGTACAGCTGGTGCCTATCACATCACCCTGGCTGAGACTCTGGGATATGGGGCTGGAGAACTAATAAGTCACACTTCATCACTTCTCATGTAAAATTGCTCAGGAATAACGAAGCCCCCAGTGCAGCTGCTCCTTTTTTGGATTACCAAAACTCTGCTCCTGGTAGGGTCTTCCCATGTATTCGTAGGATTGGATCTACCTAAGGCATCCAGAGCTGGGGGACGTGGGGTGTGTTTGGAGCCTGGCTGAAGGAGGTGTAAATTGTCTGTGTTCATGGGCATTCATTAATGCACTGTAGCTGACTTACGACACCCAGTGAAATTAAGATGCGATATATTTAGAACAGATAAAACTAAAAAATATGCACAGTGTTTAATTGGCCCATAAAACTCACTGTTATGTGTCAAAGCAAAGCAGACAAGCTTATGGTGGTCTGAGCAGGCTTTGAGGAGCTTGTGGGAACAGGAGTGGTGTCCCCAGCAGCACGGCTCTGTGCCAGTAGTCTCCAAAAAACTCTGCTTTTTGCATTTTGGCTTAAAAACTCTGGGAACTGAAGGAAACTTGTAGTCTCTGTTTAGGTTTCCTGATTTCCAGTGGAATATCTACTGCTGGCCAGTGTTGGAGATGGGAGAGTTGGGTGAGTCGCTGGGACCTTCTGGTCAGGCAATTATTATTTTTTTGCTATGTCATGACACGTGTCTTTGGTTTGTGGTGTCATCTCTTCCTTTTTGACTATTTCAAAGGAGTGAATTAATATTGTGCTGGTTTTGTACTCTCATTACAGATGGTGCCTTCAGAACGGATTCATGCTTTGCCATTTTCTGTTCTCGTTACAGTGTTTGTTATGAGAATGAGATATCATAATTTTAATGCCCAGTATAGCCTGTGAAAGACTATAAACATTTAATAGACTCATAAACATAGACTTTAACCTTTTCAATATTCTGTCGCTGGATTGGCCCTCGCTGCACTGTGTCCCCACAGGTTACTGCTGCGAACACGAGGGATGGCTGCACCGAGTGAATCAAACAGCAGAAACTCCAAAAAGGTCAAAGCAGCGCCGTTTACTATTATCTTCCTTAGAATATATGAGGCGTTACAATTCTGATACCGCATTTTTGTGGCTTAGGTTGGGGCAAGAGGAAGAAATGGCACGGCATAAATCTCTTCTGAAGACAGTCATTGTAATGGGGATGGAAACGAGCACCCACTGAACTCAACCCTTCTAACTCTCTTGTGGCCACACTGGGTGTCTGCCCTCCTCTCGCCCCGTCTCCTGGCTTGTCCTACCTTCAATATACACAAGAGGTAGCAGCAACTCAGAAAAACATGTGTATGTGTTTTCTTTAGGATATTAGGAAAGCCTCCCTCAAGACTTTCCTGCTAAAATAATTGTTTGGTATTCGTTCATTTGTATAAAACAGCAAGAAGTATTTTATAGTCAAGGATGAAGAATGTTACAGAGCAGAAAAATGTACACAGTGAGTTTGATGCTTCTGATGTGGGGTAGTTGAAGATCATCTGAAATTGTTGTGCGGCATTGCATTGGTGTATGTCCATTTGTTGACTTTGATTTTTAATCTGGATTTAGAATGAAGGTATGGTGACAGGTGCTCTCTTTTACTGAATTGGGTTTAAATTGCTCCACACACTATTTTTGTCCAAGGAATGGCATTTGGAGCAATTCAATAGTACTTGTTCTGAGGAAACAAAAAGCCCCTGCACAAAGGGTTGAGAGCCAGCAGTGAATACTAGATGTGCAGGTTGCTGTGCCTCTAACAACCAGCTCCATGGTGTTGGATGCAGGAGACTGTAGATTGCAGGGAGGGGAACCCAGGACCTCACCCACCTTGGGTGTTGTACTCATCTGAATCCCACCTTGGAGTGGCTGCAGCAGAACCGGGGCCACCATTTCCCCAGGTTCAGCTGAGACAGGCCCAAGTGATGCTTAGTCACAAGAGTTCTCCACCATGGGGAACTGAAAGCTCAGAAATCCTGATTTGTAATTTTCCTGTACGCTGGTCTGAAAAATCTTTGAACTTCAGCTTTGTACTTGAAATCTAATCCTGTTATAACTATCCTACTACGCAACTGCATATTTTTCTGAGAAAACCAGTGCCAGTCACATTACCATGTATTCATTTCTAGATAGATCTTGTTACAAAAACAGATTTTCTTAGCTGTGCTACAGCTTTACTATATTATGAACAATACATAATAGTAAAACGTATACTATTACTTTTTCCATTAAAAAGTTATCACGGCTGTATAATTCCGGGTCTGTCGCATCCTCTCTGTGCTGCACTTATGAGAAGTTTTTGCTGAGCAGAGCAGGATTTTGTCTTTATAAGGTGCCATGCTGTTCCTGCACTCCTGTTGGGTTTGTGTAGCATCACCTACAGAGAGATTTGTCTGCTCTATTGAAAAGCAGGATTGTTCACAAGGATTCGACCCTGCAAAACCTTTACATGGACAGAATTCCTGCTGCTGAATTATTTCCTTCGTGAAGAAGCTGTATCAAAGGTAATAAAGTTTAAATCAATAGTCTAAACATATGCAGAGCTGTAGTCTTCCTGTAGATTTAGTAATCCCCTGTGATATTTACAGGACAGTTTCTGCAACTCAAAATTCCAGCACTAAATTGGCATTCCTTAGGTCTAAGAAATCTGCGATGTCCATGCAGTGTGTATGGAGCAAGGAGCAGCGTGGTATCACAAACTCGTGTTTGATAGCGTTTGTATGTATGCATTAGCAACTCCATTTTCAAGATTTGGGGGGGGGGGGGG
>NW_015090995.1:13587898-13591998 GCF_001431845.1 Calidris pugnax | reverse complement strand
GGGGGGGGGGGGGGGGGGAAGGCTGTGGCTAATTTTCCCTGCCTGCAAGTGTTTTCTGACAGAACTTTGGGGTTTTTTTAATTTTTTTTTTTCCTTTCTTGCTCTCCAGTACGGAGCCTTGGAAAGCCTCGCAACACCAGCCCCTGCTTGTCTCCAGTAACTGCACAGAATTTGTGCCACAGAGTCGGACCCCCAGCACCTGCTGGGCGCCTTTCAATCTGCTTTAACTGGATCACAAGTTCCTAGCTGTAGATAGATGTAACAGAGACTAATCCCATAATCTAGACAGAAGTACAAGCCCTGAACGGGGAGCAGCTCGTGTTACCTCCATTTGCACTCCAGCCGACAGGGCAGGAGGAGTTTAGACCTTGTCATTCCCCACCTTGAGCCACTCTCTGGTGAGTAAGATCTGTGAGCTGATTTATTTTATTTTTTACTATTTTTTTTTTCCTTCCCAAAGTCTAAAGATGAATATGCAAAACAAAACTACTTACTTTGGCCAAAAAGGAAAACAACTCCCGTACAGAGATGGCATTTCTGTGTTGGGTAAATATTATCTGTACTTGAGGTGCAGAAGTCAAGGACTGGCATCGCTTAAAAAATAAAATAAAGTCCATCAGCAGAGTAATTAGAGCAGCGTTTTCAGTTCCTTAACAGTACCCGGGGTGAGAAGGGCTGCTGCCCACCTTCTCACAGTTACTACTTGAAATATGTACATTTTAAAAAATACTTTTGCACCAGCATACTCCTCGGCATGTTCCAGTGCTGCTCTGTGCCCGGAGAAGATTGATCAGGAGCCGCATGGAGCTGCAGAGCCAGGACCCAGCGACCGATGGCACCGCCAAACCAGAGCCAGCAGAAATTATATTTACCGTTAGCTTTTTAACTTCTTGTTGACAGGCTCTTCTCAGTGACAGTTCTTCCTCGTTCTCATCTTTCCATCCCCTTCCAAGATTTAATACTGTTTTACCATTTTAATTGTTCTACAAATATTTACAAGCTGGCGTAGCGCTCGCTGTGAATCAGCAAGCCATAGAGCATTGTGCAAATCCCTTCACACGCGTGTGTGAACTATGGTACCAGTCACATCACTGCCACCTGAAATGGTAGTTTTGCAGCCTCTTGCTTACCCTGCTTTCCCAAATCTTAAAAACTCAACCAAAAAATCCATGCTGGATGTACTGGTCCTCAGCATAGAAGTCTGGCTTTCTTTTCATTACATTAAAACAAAAGTTATATAGTTTGGCCCTTTCCATATCTTACAGTGTTAGCAAAAATAGATGCTTATTGCTTTAATACAGGTTTTGATTTGGAAATTATTTACCATTTAGACTTCATATGCTCTAATTGCTTTTGATTCTTCAGAATACATATAATGGAAAGCAGCTGAAAGACTGGGGTTTAAAAATGGGCTCTTGCACATTTGAAGTAAATTTTATCCTGCAATCAGTCATAAAGATCTTAACTGCAGCTATCACATATCCTAAATATGTAATAGCTGTGGAGCCTTTCCAGTCTATTGGTTACAGGACACTAGAAAAGGGGGAAGGTGAGTAAAAATGTAGGCCTGATGCCTGTGAGTATTTTTGGGGATACTCAGCGGGACTGGCCTCTTGCCTAAACTCTTGTATATGCTTTTTTTCTAGGATGGGCTCTTGGAATTAGATTGGGCAAAGACACGAATAATTTCATTTGCACGGAGGAGCTCAGTGGATTACATGGAAGCTGTTCTGGTGAGTGAAGTGGTCAATTGTATCTGGGTTTTGGGATCAGGCCCTTGGCCAAAGGGTACATATCCCCAGCCCCACATGCTCCCCAGCTCCTGGGGAAGGACTTACATTTTAAACCTACTTCCATCCACGTTTGGATCTGCCCTAAAAATCAGTGGTGATTTAGGTACATGGATGCAGGCCCAATAGGGCCAGGTTCTCTGGTCTGCTCTGCCTGAGTCTGTGGAGTTGCTATTTAAAAACAAAGAAAAAAAAACCTGAAAATACTTAATTTTGAGGGATTTTAAAAGCATCTTGGTCAAATGTAGCCTAGGTACATGTCGAATGGTCCATATTCTGAATGATTGCTAAAGACTACTATGAAGTGAGACAGCATCTCTGCTTACTTTTAGGAATTTTTGCTTTCAAGTGAACCCCATCCAGTGGTCCTTTAGAGGGGAGGAGAGCACAGCTTGAGAATATTTGAAATTTATCCCGAAGGAAGCCTCAGTTTCTCTTCTTTTCATATAACATAAAAAAGCAAAGGAGATTCAGCCTCAAAATTAGTTAAAGATGTTTAACAGTCTCCATTAAAATCACAAAAGTGGTGTAATTCATTGTTACCAGAGAAATGCTTTCTTTCAACCCCTTCTTTAAAGGACTGCGTGAGATATTTCTGTACTAAATTAGTATCTTCCATTAGTGTGAATGGCTGCTAAGTACACACCATAAATTCTTCATACTGGGAGACATGTGTGTACAGGGGATGCAAAGGTAAGGCCACTTTGGTCCTCGAAGGAGAGCTGAGAGAGGGCTGCCATAAGCCCAGGGGTTTGCAGAGGTTGCTGAGATAGATGCTCGATGGTGGGCAGCTTATATAAAGCTTGGATGTGCTCATTCTGGATTTACTTTATTATAACAAAAACCAAATTTGGAGCCTCTTGTTCTTATGATTACACCCCGTGCTTCTTTCCACCCCCTCTTGAGTTCTTTTTTTAATAATTTCCTAAATTCGGAAGATAACCTAATCCGTGACTACGAAGCTGAAGTTTCTCTTCCTGCCCTGGGTTTGGTGGGACTCTGGGACGCTGAGCATCCCCAGTCACCCTGCTCTGCCCGGCTGTGCTTGGCACCCCGAGGCCTCCCCACGCACCGGGTGTGTGATGGGCAGCAGAGAAGACAACAGTGATCTGTACTTAACATTAGGTGGCACAAAAGAGTTTCCTTTTGCTCGCAGGAATACTGAAATATATGGGCACTAACGAGCAGAGATTTTCTTTTCTTTAAATGACATTCTCCTTCCCTATTTTTTCCAGCTTCCAAGTAGTCTTTGAAGTACTTCTGCTCAGCAACTTTCTTGATTCCGTTTTTCATTGCGTCTCTTTGGGTCTCTCAAGATAATTTGTTTTAAAATAACACATAACTCAGCCCTCGCTGTAGTTGTATTTACAGAAAAGCCGAAGGGCTCTAAAACAGGCTAATTTCAGTGAAATGCTTTCTGTCCTTCCCCCAAACCAGTGCTGGCTGTAAGAGCTTTACCTCTGGGAACCCTGAGCGCTGAGAGCCAGCGTGATCCCATAGTGTGTGTTTTAACAGGAAGGTTGTCCTCCGTGTCCTTAGCTGGGGCTGGTTACAGACCACGGCCATTGACTCCTGGTTTGGTAGCCGCGCTACTCGGCGCACATTTATTTTGTTTATAGAGTAGACTGAAAAATGTGATTTTGGGGAGGGTATAATTCTTTCTCCTCCTGCTGTAATCCTTTCTGAAACTGCTGCAGATCGGCGTCCTGCTGCAGAGGGCTTTGCTTTGCTGCCCCAGCGCAGGGGCAGGCACAGGCCCATCACCCCCAACACCACCGTGTCTGTGCGGTGCTGCAGCTTGCAAAGACTTACGAAAAAGAAAATAAATCAGTTTTATGGTTAAGAAACAGAGCATCGCCCACTGTTTATATCTCAAATCCCTCTCGCTAACAGGTACAGGACTGTATGTTTGCTGGACCTGGCAGGGAAAGGTGCCTGTCCACTCGTGCTCCTGCTGGGTGATCATAAAGACAAGGGAGCTCCCTCCTCGCTCGAGTCGCTTCTCGGGACTCCTAAAGGTAATTTTCCCTTCCCCTAAACTGTTCACAGAGGGATGGGTTATTGTTTTCTCCAAGGTTTAGCTTCAGAACGGGGGAAAGAAAAAAAAATATAATTAATAAAAGGCCATTTGGCTGGTGATACCGTGAAGTTTGCTGCTTTCCTGCCTCCCCCCGCAGCACCCACCCTCCTCCCTTCGCCCGGCCCGGCTGCCGGGGATGGAGCTTCCCCGTTTCACCCCATTAGATGTGATTAACTGTTATTGTTCCTCCCGAACACGCCACTTCCCGCCCAGGGGGAGCGGGGGGCGGC
>NW_015090995.1:13586834-13587594 GCF_001431845.1 Calidris pugnax | reverse complement strand
GGGGGGTCCCGGTCGCCCCCTCGCCGAGGACCCCCCGCTGCTCGCCCCCCTGGCTCTGCCAGCGCACAAACAACGCAACGTAATTTATTTCAATTTTTTTTTTTGTAAAAATGTTTATTTAAACCTTTTTTTTTTTTCCTTTTACAACAATAAAATATTGCGTCAATATAAACCCCTTGACTAAAACTGGTCGACAACCAAACGTTACAGCGATTCGTGTGTTTCGTTATTATTTTTTCCGACACCCATTTAGGCTTTTTTTTTTTCTTTCTGAAACGTTTTTTTTTCTTTTTTTTTTTAAACATAATGCGGAATTTATTGAAAATAAATAATTGTTGGCAACTGCAATAGGCAATTTTGGATAAAATAGTTGAAAAAAGCAACCTTTAATGAAAATAGCGTTTATTATACATCAGTTACTAAATGAATAAACTAAATGATCTTTCTTTAAATTAATAACTTCCAAAAAACGTTTAATATACAAAACTGTACAGTTATAAAGTTGGCAGAAATAGGCAGGTCCTCAGTGTTGAGTTTAATTTTTTTTTTTTTTTTTTTTTTAGTTACTGAAAAATACTTGAAAAATATAAATGTCGAAAGGAAAACATCTGAACGCCGGGGAGGGAGAGGGGCTGTGCGGGGAACCGCAGCGCGGGGTGCAGCCGCAGGAGCCGGGCCGGGGCGGGGGGGGTCCCCGGGTGCGGGGGGGGGATCTCGGCCCGGCCCGGTCCGGTCCTGCCCGACAGCCCCGCGGATGCGG
>NW_015090995.1:13585499-13586222 GCF_001431845.1 Calidris pugnax | reverse complement strand
CGCCCCTGCGCCGCGATTTTGTCCAGGTTGGTGGGGCTGCCCGTGCTGGAGTCCGTCTCCTCCAGCCACTTGTTGAGCAGAGGCTTCAGCTTGCACATGTTCTTGAAGCTCAGCTGCAACGCCTCGAACCGGCAGATGGTGGTCTGCGAGAAGACGTTCCCGTAGAGGGTGCCCAGCGCCAGCCCCACGTCGGCCTGGGTGAAGCCCAGCTTGATGCGGCGCTGCTTGCTGGTCCTGCCCGACAGCCCCGAGGATGCGGGTGCAGCGGGTGAACTTGGCCGCGCACACACACACAGAGGCAGCGACTCCTCTTCGTGAGCGGCTGCGTGGGTGTTGCACCCCCCCCCCCCCCCCGTCCTTGTGTACAACACATCCACGGACGGGCGGAGGGAGGGGGTGCGGGGGGGTTACAGCTCAGCACTGCCCTGTGCCGAAAAAATGGTTATGGTCGTAGCATTTTGGTGAATTTTTCTTTGTTTTGTTTTTCTCCCTGTTCGTTTTGTTTTTATGTTGTTGTTGTTTTGTGGTTTTTTTTTTACTATATAAAAGCTTTCCAACAAATCCAGCATCTCCCTGTGACGCGGAAATAAGCTCAGCGTGAACCAAATGCGGGCGTTTTCTGTCCCCCCCCCTCTCCCCCGAAATTCATGAGACACCTCATTCCTCTTCACTATCGAAACAAAATACAGAGAAACTGATTTCCGAAGCCAAAGCGCAGAAGAA
>NW_015090995.1:13583846-13584409 GCF_001431845.1 Calidris pugnax | reverse complement strand
AGTGGAGACCCAAAACAAACCTTGTCTGCGAGTAAACACCGGGTACTGATCAGCGGAAAAGTCGGAGAGAGAGAGGAAAAAAAAAAAAAAATAATAATATATTGCCCAGGCGGCGAGCGGCGAGCCCCCGCACCGCTCCGCGCTCTCCCGCCTCTCGGAAACCATAAGTTAAAGCCCCGGCGGATAAAAACTCCGCGCTGCCCGCAGTCCTGCCTGCCCCCCCCGGCCCCCGGTCAGAGGTCGTGGCAGGCCGTGTCCGTTTTCACGCCGTGGGAGTAGACTTCGTGCTGCGGCTGCTCCCCCGGCGGGGTCATGCGCTTCTCCTTCTGCCGCCGGTTGCAGAACCAGACCCGCACCACCTCCTTCTCCAGCTGCAGGCTGTCTGCCAGCGAGGAGATCTCCTGGGCGGCCGGCTTGGGACACTTGAGAAAGTGCGTTTCCAGCCCGCCCTTGACACTCACCTCGATGGAGGTCCGCTTCTTCCTCTTCCTCCCCTGCGCCGCGATCTTGTCGATGCTGGTGGGGCTGCCGGTGGAGGAGTCGGCCTCCTCCAGCCACTTGTT
>NW_015090995.1:13567959-13569080 GCF_001431845.1 Calidris pugnax | reverse complement strand
GAACTTGGCCGCGCACACACACACAGAGGCAGCGACTCCTCTTCGTGAGCGGCTGCGTGGGTGTTGCACCCCCCCACCCCCCCCGTCCTTGTGTACAACACATCCACGGACGGGCGGAGGGAGGGGGTGCGGGGGGGTTACAGCTCAGCACTGCCCTGTGCCGAAAAAATGGTTATGGTCGTAGCATTTTGGTGAATTTTTCTTTGTTTTGTTTTTCTCCCTGTTCGTTTTGTTTTTATGTTGTTGTTGTTTTGTGGTTTTTTTTTTACTATATAAAAGCTTTCCAACAAATCCAGCATCTCCCTGTGACGCGGAAATAAGCTCAGCGTGAACCAAATGCGGGCGTTTTCTGTCCCCCCCCTCTCCCCCGAAATTCATGAGACACCTCATTCCTCTTCACTATCGAAACAAAATACAGAGAAACTGATTTCCGAAGCCAAAGCGCAGAAGTATAAAGGTGTTTTACTACAGACCTCTCAGTCTGGCGCTGATCAAAAAGCCCAACTCATCTTCGGAAGGAAAAGGTCTGGCCAATGCCACGGTTCCGTTTGTGATGCTCAATTTCAGATAAATCTCTTAGAAATAATTTTTTTTTGTTTGTTTTCCTTGGGAGAAGGAGGGGGGAGGTCAGGATTGTAACCCGACCGTTTTACGGTGTTGGGAAGTTCTTGAAAAGGCAGAGAAAAGCTGCAACGAATAAGCCTGTTCTTCACAGCCGTGCGTGCGGCAGGCGGGTGCGCGGGGCTCCGCGGGCGCGGAGGGGAACCCCGTCTCCTCTCGGGGAGGGAGGAAGGGCCGCGGCCGCCCTGCCCCGGCCCCGCTGGGTGACATTGCCGGTGCGTGGGGAAGGGAGAAACGTTTTGACTGATCAATTCGATACAAATTAGGTCACAAATATTGTGTACAGTTTGTAGTAAAACACCTCAGACATTTAAAAACGCTATATAAGTCTTTAAAAATGCAAAACTAGTCTATTGTAAAACAGATTCACCTGAAATACAGCTGATATAACCAAGGCGCTGGAAGGTTATTCATAGGCACACATCTGTCTTTCCTTTTCTGTCGGGTTTTTCCTTTTTTTTTTTTTCTTTTTCCCGTGGATTTTCTTTTTTTTTTTTTTT
>NW_015090995.1:13540341-13563298 GCF_001431845.1 Calidris pugnax | reverse complement strand
GAGGTCGGGGGGGGTTTGAAAAATGTCTCCGGGATATCTCCGTTGGTGCCGGCGAGCTCTGCCAGCGCAGCGGCGCGCTCAGCACCGCGGCCGAGCGCGGGGGAAGGCGGGGAGGGCAGAGAAAGAGTTATATCAGGAGCCCTCTTGCCTTTTTTTTTTTGCCCCCCCTTTCTTTCCTTTCCCCCCACCCTCTCCGCCTTCACAAGCTGCTCGAAATAAATATCACCGGAGCCCGCGGAAGAAGAAAAAAAAAAAAAAAAAAAAAATTACAGATTTCAGCAAGCTCAAAACTTCTAAAGCATCTGGAATAAGAGCTATGGATTTACCTGGGATATGCAACATTTGTTAAACCTTTCGAAAAAAAAATCCCCGGAGCCCGCGGAAGAAAAAAAAAAAAAAAAAAAAAGAAATCCGCACTGTATAAAAACGTAACTAAATTATTTAAAATTAATTTGCACTTTAACTTCCGAAACAATTTTTCAAATCCCATTGCCCGTGAAAATAGATGTTCAGATCCGCCGTTTAATTAAGGCAGAGTCTCTAGCAGGGAAATAAAACCCCGAACGTCCCATTTTAATATTTGTTGCAAATGTATCTAAGGCAGAGCCCGTCTCCGCGGCACTCCGCTCCTGACGGAGGAGACTCTCATCTCGCCTATAGGAGAGTATGGTGTATTTTAAAGTGTTTTTATCTGCATATAGTTAAATCTTCTTGCTGTTCTAACTAATCTGCTGGAGAGGGTTTCTTTAGCTCTTTCCTGTCAGTCTAACTTCCCAAGTGTAACAGATGCCGCTCTCAAGCGGTCCTTTCTGCTGCTTTTCTTTATTCAGCCTCGCATATTTCTCCCCATGATCTGGGTTTCCATAGAGAGAGGAATAAAAGGGGGACCATGGCCACAAATCCCCTGCCCCATGCAGAATAAAAGAGCCTTATTCAATAGACGACCCCGTCTGGACATGGGAGAAAAATAAGTACATGCAAAGCTACTGTTGCAAGAATTTGTAACTTATTTTTCATAGACTGAAACCCATTAAAGTTTAAAAAAAAAAGTTTCTGGGTTTGGACCCTGCGCTCTAGCCTTCTGTCCCTGGGTGCCTCTGCGCTGGAGGGACCCGCGTTTCCCCAACAAATAACTCGCTTTAATATCTTTTTTCTTCTTCTTCTTCTTTTTTTCCCCCCCCTTTTTTTTTTTTCCTCCCCTGCTAAATCTTTGGCATGAAAAAGATCGCACAATAGCTGAAGGCAGCCTACCGTCTTGGGGCAGCTAGAAGTCGCTATAGAGAAACCCCCCGCTTTGAAGTGGAGGAGCTGTGATTGTGTCGAGTCCCCCTCGCACAGGCGGGACAGAGGGTTTCGGGGGGTCACCCGTGTGCGTGGCTCAGGCGTCCCTTCCCCTCCGTGGGCAGCGGGAGCGGCGGCGGCACCCGGGCGTGGAGACGGCGGGGCGGTGGCGTCTCCGGCGGGGCAGGGACGGTGGCTCTCCCCGGCACCAAACCCACAGAGTCCCCTTTAAGAGCTATAACTAAAACGCGGGGTGCGTCTGTGCGTGCGTGTGTGTGTGTGTGTGTGTTTCTAACCGGCCCTATAGGCGCCTCTCTATAGGTAGGGACCTCAGAGAGAGAGAGAGAGAGAGAGCAGAAGCGGGAGGAACGGGTTTATTATAGTGGCAGAGCTGATTTTATTATATTTTAGAGGTGTTTTGTTTTTTTTTTCCTCATTGTTCATCTACGGGAGGGGAAGAAAAAAAAAACACAACAAAAAAAAAAGGTCTAAAAGGGGTTCGTTTTGATTGTGTTTAATACAGCATGAAGCTCGGAGCGGTAAGCTGTGGCTCGGTGTCATGACCTCTATATTGAAAACTTCACCTTCAACACAAGTTCACTTTAGAGACAGGACGAGTTAGATTGCGCTTGGTGGGAACAAGTGCAAATTTAAAAACAGAGTCAATCATAACGGGGGTGGGGGTTGGGAAAGGGCAATTTAACCGTTTCTGGAGCCAGGAGTTAAGGTTTGCATTGTGTACATCCAGGCTCTGGTGCTAACGCTGAAGCCCAGCCACCCATCAGCAGGGCTGGGAAACTGGCTCCTGGATCTCCGGAGACGCTTTGTGCAAGCCTAACCTGCATGGGGAAGGTTAGAAAGAAAAGAGGAATTTACAGAGTATTAGAAGAAATTAGCCAATACCGACACAAGCTCAATTAGTTGTTGGTCTTTTTTTTTTTTTTTTTTTTTTGGTCTCTGTTGGCTGCTCTTGAACGTGAGTAAATGCTGTGCAGGGAGAGAGGAGGGAGAGCCACCACAGCCACACACTGCCATCTCAGGAGCCACAGCCAGGAGACGGACTGACAGATTGCAAATTAAAATAGTCCTAATGTAAGAATGAATGCAGCCCCCCCAAATCTCTCCCAGCACCAGCCCGTTAGTAATAAGCCCGGCAGGGAGGGAGCGTTGCTGCGGCTGGGCTGGTCCTGCACCCGGAGAAAGGCTAGGCAGGGACAATAAAGCCAGTCCCGGGCAGAGAAAATCACAAGGTAAATAGCATTTGTATTCTAACTGCTGCGGTTTCCCAAGCGTTTTGGGCGAATCCTCGCTCCTCTGCTCGAATCGCCTATTATTATTATTATTAATGTGTTTTTTCCACGTTGTTAATGTTTGAAAAATGTACTTGCTGGGGGGGAAAAAAAAAATGTCGTTCATTTGTGCTCTACCACGTCATGTTCAGGTCACTGGTATTTTTTCTCTGGGTGGGTTTGTGGCAGGTATTGTCTCCAACATTTGGTTGGTTTGCAGTCGAGAGAAAAGGAATATCTACATTCCGGGAAGCCTCTCCAAAGTGCACATTTTTACCGTGGGACCGGTCTCGCCGTTTAGTAAATCCACGGATTGAAACATCGGGTTTTCTGGTGTCTAATCGAGAAATAGGGTCGGGGAAGAGGGAGCCGGGGTGAGGGGGGCTCCGGCACAGGCTCCTCGCCGGCGGCCGGTCCCTTTCCCGGGCGGTGCTGGAAGTGCATGCCAGCTTTTAAGGTCACGTTAGGAGTTAATAGATCTGCACAACAATGCGGATCACTTCCCTTCTACGTAGGCACTTTCCTCACCGTGCCATTCAAACAGGCGTGATGACAAGAATGCGCTTGTTTCGCCCCGGACCGAAATCCCGTGGGTTTGATTTTGTTTTGGTGGTGTGTTTTTTGTTTTTTTTTTTTAGTTTTTCTTTTTTTAAAAAATTTTCTTTCTTTTTTTTTTTTTTTTTTTTTTTTCTTCTGCGAAGTGCGTTCCCTCCCAGCAAAGAGGGGCGAGGCGGCTGGCGATGGGCAACAGCCCCTGTGTGCGGGGGGGACACACGGATCCAGCTCCCTTTCCAAATCAGAGGCCACCCTGCCTGTATTCCAGCAATAATTCAAACACAATTCCTGAGCGGACAGGTTTCTGCTCAGACATATTTACTGGAAAGTGGGTTGGATTTGAAAACGCACTAAATGGCATGCTATTTAACCTCTGTTGACTAATGAGACATTGAAGACAAATAGCTCTATTCCTTGGATGACAAATACCTGCATTGTTGTTTGTTAGCTTACTGAACAATTTCAATGCGGTTGGGGTGTGTGTCTCTGTTTTGTTTTGTTTTCTTAAACTAAATGTTTTCCTCGCTTTAGCATCCACCCAGTGATGCTCCTGATTCTGCAGAGGGATCTAAGCCTCTCTTGCACTTCGAAGCGTCTCGTCACTCCTAGATTTACATTTATAAATACGCGGATGGGACGGCTAATTCTTTGTTTTCTCACAGAGGAAATGTTTACGGCTGGGTGGAAAGTTTACTCCGCGTTTCATTCAGGTCGCGCCAACCGAAAGCTGTCGTAAAACCGAGACTGTCAGGCCAGGATGCTTTGCAAAAAGATGTTTCCTTCGCGAATCGGGCTTGGGCGACGCAAGGCAGTGCGGGGGCACACGAGGCGGTCCGGGTTTGGAGCCTGTGCAGGTGGATGCTTTGCCACAGCCCCCTCTGCTCGCCACTCGGCACACGCGTGGCGGAACTCCCCGGGCAGCAGACAAAGGCTTTGCCCAAGCCTGAACTCGGACACCCCCCCTCCCTCCCTCCCTCCGAAAAGCCCGAGCATCCCCTGCCTGTCCCTGGCGCACCCGCTCCCCTTCCGCGGGGCGAGGAGCCCCGGTCACGGCGGGGGCTGCGTGGGGGTTCGGAGGATGAGGAAAAGCGGACGGGCAATACGTCGGCGCAGTCCCCGGGACAAATGGAAGTGCCCACGGGAGAGTCTCCGTCAAAGGGGGAGAGGCTGCCCCCCCCCTCCCGGCTGCGCCGCCTGCGAGAAATAGATAGGAATAAATCAAAGTCGGGGCGCTCGGGGGAGGGAGGGGGCTGCGGCCGGGCCCTGCCGGGGCAGATGGGTCTCCGTCAAAGGGGGAGGGGCTGCCCCCCCCCTCCCGGCTGCGCCGCCTGCGAGAAATAGATAGGAATAAATCAAAGTCGGGGCGCTCGGGGGAGGGAGGGGGCTGCGGCCGGGCCCTGCCGGGGCAGATGGGGCGGGGGGTGCCCGGTGCCGGCCGCCGTCCCCGCTTCACCCGGGAAACGCGCTCTGCAAACTTTTAATGAAATAATCGGCGGTAGCGATTTTTAAATTATTATTATTGTTATTTTTAATCGTGGTTCAGGCATTGGAAAGTGTCCCTGTTGGGGATGGAGGGGGAGGGCAGAAGGGAGCAGTGCGACTCGAACTCCATTTGGGCACGGAGTTATTTCGTATTTTAGAACATAAACGGCTGGCACGAGGGTCCTCCCGAGAGCAAGGGGACTCCGGGAGGCTGGAGCCATCCCAGTAAAGTTAGGGGTTTAGCGATGCCGGAGCTGCAGGTACCAGTTTGTAGGCCCTTCGTGGACCTCTGGGAACGTCCCTTCACCGGGGGAACCGATGGGGGGACGGTGCCCGGGCCGTTATTGCCGCGCTCGCTAATGAAGAGCCCCGGGAAAGCCGGCTGTCCCCCTCGGACAACATATTTTTGAAGTGCCACATTCAAGTATTTCCTATTTGCCTCTTCTCCAAACTGTTTAGAAATTACTAGTAGAGGATAAGTAAATTGCAAGTAAGCCTAGTGAATTAGGATGATTCTCTATCAGTTTAATTTATGTTTTATAGTTAGTTTAGCCTTCTGATTTGATTGCCTTAGTAATGTGAATTGCCTACAGCTGCTGATGATACAGCTTTAATTCTGTTTTAAAGGTCATGTAAACATGTGCCTGTAGCATAAGGAATGCAAATTCAATTCCCTTTTAATGCTTCCTCACATTCACTTCACAGCCTTCACCTAGAAAATTAGCAGGATTTAATAGAAAACCGTTTGAATGTTATGATTTCATCAAGAGCCCCTCTCCCTCCCAGGCGTGACCCTCCCTGGGCCACCCCACGCCCGTGACGCCAACACCTGGGCGCTTCCCACGCCCGTTTTGGGGAAGATTAGGGCGGTCTCCGCCCCGGGACAGAGTCCCCATCTTCACCTCGAAGCTTTGTTTAGCTGTAGGTAAACAAGGCGGGACCGGATAACCCGGCGACATCGCGAATTACCCCCAGAAAGAGGCGAGAACATCACGCAGGTGTATCCCTATGCATGAGGCTATCACACAGCCGCGTGTTTCCCCTACGTCACGGTGAGAGATAGCGCTTGGAAAAGAGAAATGGGGTAAAAATATTTGGTTTTGCAGGAGGTGAGCTGCAGAGGGTCTCCGCATCAGCGGGAGGAGAAGCTGTGCCGAGATGCCAGGGTGATAGGCTTTAATGCGAGACGCCTGCGCCTTGAAGACAGGCATTTTCAAATTAATTTTTAAACACAGCCGGCCCTGAGTTCATGAGAGATTGCTTCACCCTGCTGTACTCTAGAGGAAAAAAAAAAAAAAAGAAAAAAAAAGAAAAAAAAAGAAAAGGAAGAGCCAAAAAAAAAAAAAAATCCCCCCCCGGTCCCCATGTTTCAAAGGGTTTTAGTGAAGTTGCTGGGAAGTTTAGCTGGGGAAGCCTTTGAACGGACAGGCTCTAACGAGTGGGGAAGAGCGTCAAAAAAAGAGACTCTGGAGACGCTTTGAAAAGGGAAGGATCTGTCACTGCACAGAGAAAAGGGGTGAGGGGATTTCGGAGCCCCCTCCCGCCGCGGGGACCCGGCCGGCTCCGGGCGAGCGGGACCGGCTGCCGCCCGTCTCCCCCGGGGAGCCCTCTCCATCCCCGGGGAGCCCTCTCCATCCCCGCCCGCACCGGGGCCCGGCGTGTCACCCCCTTCCCTGCTGGCCGTGAACATGGTGTCTTCGCCCTGGAGTCCCCCTCGGAGGCTGAAGGAGGTGAGATGCTGGAAGGGACCTGCCACCCCCCTCTCTTTCCCCGTGCCGGCGAGGCACCCACGCTGTGCCCGTCTCTCTCCTTTGCGAAAACGAGTGGTTTTTGCAAAAAATCTTTCTATTTGTAGTAACAGCTCATTGGTGATTCTGTTAATGTTGCACACCTCATTAAATAGCCCCAAACATAAGGAGGTTTAAATGACTTTATTGAATTAAAAATAGCATAGGAAATCACCTATGGTACTTTCATCAAATAATTAATGTAAGCTATATACATATAGTGAGAGATTCCTTTTAACAAATCTATTCATAAAAGGCACGGGGCTTTACTTAATGGCTGAAATAACTTAGAGCGGCACAACTGGCTTGAAACATGGAGCCACACTCCGGCACTTCCTAATATGTTCCTGTGTGTTTCCCTGAGTGTTTTTCTTCCTTATCTTTTTTATATCTGAAGTTCTATTCCCCTCCTCTACTCCATGTATTTGATCATTTTTTCAAGTCCCTTGGCTGAACCAATCTCTTTTCATGCAGAGGATAAAAAGAGAAAAACTTCAAAGTAGGTTCAGGTAATTAACAGCTGAGGGGAATATAATCTAAACCATAGGCCCTGCTTTGCACCCAGGTCTGCTTTCAGAGCCAGCCGGCAAGGGAGTGCCTATTCCCTATAGCATCCAAATCTGCTTCCTCTGAACAGCTTTGCCAGGCCTCCAGTTATCACATCTGCATTTCAAACACCATGTCTCTGGCATTAATTATTAATTAGCCTACAGTCACCCCAGAGGATTTAAGTTCCAGCCTGCACATACTTATTCATTGACCTCTATCTTAGTTTTTGTTGGAAAAAACCCACTAGAATGCTTAATAATTTCCTTTCTCTCAGACCCTCTGTTCTAGTTTCACGGAGGGGAAACAGTATATTTTCAGAGATGGAAAATCACAGGGTTGTCTAGAAATTTGTTTAGAGCAAAACGCTATGTCAAGAGTTTGAACAAACCATTTCAAAAGATTTAGAAGGAATTTTGCGTAAGTATTTTTACCTTTGACAAATGAATTTATGGATTTCCCAGAACTGAGAGATGGTGGATACAAATACAATGCGGTTTGGCTCTGTGCTGAGTATCGCTCAGTGTGCACTTTAAAAATATAAACTGGATTTAATTACTGGGTAGCACATTTATATGATCAAACTAATGCAAGCATTTGTTTGAAAGCTCTGGGGTTACACTGCTATTGACACTAGTAAGAATGAAACAAAAATGCTGTTGCAAGGCACATTAGTACTTGGGCATTAAATATGCACTCCATCCTCAGGAATATGGAACTAAAGTAGTATATTTGGTAACTGCTTTGCATCATTCCTGAAGTAGTTTGGAAGATGCTCTTTAGCCATTAGAACAAGTACGTATCTTACTTTGCTTTCTTGGCCGTCGTTTATCTTGATATTAAGGTTCCAGAGGTAAAAAAATCAGAGTAACCAGGCAGGAACTAGGTTGTATGATTCTCTTTTTCACAATGCTACATGAAATCCAAAGTGATCGTTACAATTTGGATGAGTTGTATTCCGGATACTTCCTTTGGTTAATGTATTTTAATACTGCAATATTCCAGATCCCTGAATGAGCCCTATTTTAATATCTCATGCAGTTATCCATAGATAAACTTCCTTATATTCCCATGGTTTCTCATTTTTCTGTGTGGTGGTACTATCTCAAATAATCAGTGAAACATCAAATATTCCTCCACTTTGTTTCCTAAGGAAGTGTTTAGTCTGTAATCACGAGGTCAGACTGGTTAACTTCTATGCCAGCCTAGAATTGATTTTTGAAAGCATTTAAACTATGCCTAAGACTCTTTTGAATTTCTATTTAGTGAAGAATATGAAAAAGAGGTCTGGTACACAAACACACGTAGTTAAACTGCTGGGCTATCTCAGTAAACAAAAATGCATTTTCCAAAATTACAGCTAAAACAGCCCTTTCTGTAAAATCATAAGCCTTGTGTGCATGTGCTTCAGCAAATGACAACCTGAAAATAGATGTAGGGGACTAATGCTGTTGTAATTCTTCCACGAGGAATCTCTCTCCTTGACTTCCCTGAGAATTTTGAAGATTTGACTTGTTACTACTCTTTTATTATTTTTGCATTTTATGACAAAATCTGGGGAGTGTTTGGCATTAAATAGTACATATTTTTGCTTCTGCTTCAAATCTTCAGAATAATTCTAACATGCAACTTTAACAGCAAAAGTACCTCTATTTCAGAAGGAAGAGAGGAATAGGCAATACTTCAAATTTCATTTCCAGAAAGATTATTACTGTTTATAAAACAACAGAATTTATCTTGATGCTGAGGGGGGAGGTAGATCTAGTCTGTTTTAATAAGATGTCCAGGACCTTTTAATCACTTCTACAGTGATACTAATACCAGTAATAACAGTGATAATGGAAAAAAAACCCTAGTGTGAAACCAGGGCTGGAATCTGTTCTCTGTAAATGTCAGAATGTTTCTGAAATTAAAACTTAGCTGTTAATGTAGCTCCGTACCTTATGAATATTAAAGAGGAATAAGGACTAAATTTCTTCCACAGCAGAATAGAGTGAGATGTTGTTTTAGAAAGCAAATAACATGGCGGCTTGATTTGCAGTGATGTGGCTCTTGTGTTTTTAAAAGATGGCTGCTGGGTTGGGATCTTGTTGGTTTAAGCCCCCTGATGCTGTCTTCCCATCTTTTCTGTTCTCATTTGTTGACTGGGATTGCAGGCTTAACCAGCTTCTCGAGGTATAGCTTCCATAGCTCAAGAGAAGAAAACTCCTGCTACCAGTGCCATTAAGTTACCTTTTTTTTTTGTGGTTACAGTGCCAGGAGTGAGGAAAGCATGAATGTACATATACAGTGGGTTTGACATATTATGAAACATTTCTACTGTTCTTGTTATGAGACATGAATTTGAATAAGAAGTTTATTTATGGTTCATTTTATATATATTTCATTTATAGTTTTCCTTTAAAGCTTAAATGTTTTACTCCATTGGTAAGACCTTACTCTTAGCAAGTCTGGAAGTGCTTTGACCCCTGTGCTTATTGTACCCTTCACTTTTTTTCTTTTAAAATAATGCGTGTGCTAATTTTACAGTAGTGACTAGCATCCACCAAGGACTGAGCTGTAATTGCATTTTGTATTTTGAGTGTTTCACATGAGCATGTTTTGAATTCAGATCTGTAGGTTGCAGATCATTTTTTATTTAGAGAAACCACATGGGTAATTCTGATTTTAAATTACTTGAAGAGTGATTATAGTAAAACACTGTTGATTTTTGTGCATTTAAAGCCACGGACTCCTCTGGATAAAGCTCTGGTTGCTGTGTTGAAGGAGTCTTGCCCATATAGGAGGAGTCTTGCCCTTGCGCTTATAGGTGGAAAAGATCTTATACAAAGAGTAGGTGAAAGTGGTGATTGCTGTAGATATTGCTGTGTCAGCAGAAACGGGTTCATACTAGATTAAGAGGAGCATGTGGGGCCAGACCTTCAGCTGACATGAGCTGGTATGGTAGTATTGACATTCAGGGAGCTAGGCTGAGTAACGTGAACTGGAGATTTGCTTAGCCTAAGCGAAAGATTGAGTGATTATTTTGCATAATGCCTGCAATAATCTAAGCCCATACAAGACAGTTTGCCTCCTTTGAGGTGTAGTGTAATGATGCAAGCTGATCTGTGATGTGCAGGGTCTGCAGTGTCCCTAATGCCATGAGGGCACAACCAGAGGTTATCAGTGAGGAGTCAACAAATGCCTGTGACATAGGAGATGTCACAGATACTCAGACTGTGTGACAACAGGGTGTGAATGGTGACTTTTGCACGGTGCCCATTACCTGAGGTATTTCTGCAAGCGCTGCCTGCGTACTGAGCATGCTGATTTCCACCTCGAACTCTCTGTAAGACTGCGTCATGACTGTACTCCCAAACTTTGCTTTTGGCCATCTCAGTCCTAAAAACCTCAGATGTAACGTCCTGAGGCCCCTTGCTGACCCCAGCCTGGCGCTTCATTGCGTGCCATAAAACCCAGCGCTCTTTATTTCCAAAGAAGCAGTGAAGTGCTCTGGGGCTCAGCCTGGCAGGGATCCAGCCGGCAGCCACCCTGCTTGCTCTCAGAACAACCTGCAGCCGGGGTCGTGCAGCGGTTCCTGCCAGGCAGCGCCCGGTACAGACGGACAGATCCTGCCTCTTGACCCGCCAGCTCCTCCCTGCCCATCCTGCCCGCTGGGGAGGGCTTCCAGGGCTGCCCCATGGCTGTGCTCCCCAGCCCTCCCCTGCCTGGAGGCCTTTTCTTGGCACCGCCTGCATGTAAAGTTTTATAAGACTTTATAGAGTTTCCCTTCCTCCACCACATATATTTTCCTCCTTTTTATTTTTTTTTCTTTTTTTTAAATCTTTTTCCTCTTTTCTCTCTCTTCCCACCCTCCCTTCTTTTCTTCTTTTCTTCTTTTCTCTCTTTTCCTCCCCCTCTTTTATCTCTCTCTCTTTTTTTTTTTTTCTCTTTTTAAATTTTATTTTTCCCACTCCATGCATAAATCACCAGGGCTTCATTTACTGCCTTTGCTGTGGGTTTGAGTTTGTCATGGAATGAGTTAATGAGGCCAGGCTGACACTTAAGGTAAATTGTCACAGTTTGGGTGACTTTCTATCAGCTGGGAATCCAGCCCACTGGTTGTAAATGACATTGCTTACTGCAATTAAACACGTCATTGCCAAAATGGGAACAGCATATTTAAAAATAGTACACGTAAAATATTGCATGCAATCCAAAGAAAAAGGATGATCTTTGGGATTTTTTGCCTTATTATTATTATCATTATTAGTATAAGTTTTAAATCATAAACCAGAGTGTATGTGTGTGCCATGTAGCTACTACCACCAAATTACATGTAACACTGCATGGTAATTGTGTTCATAATTATGGAGTTAATTGAATTTCTGTAATAGTAAAAACCGGCATACAAAAAGTCTCTCAAGATTAAATGTTTTAGTTAGGGAAGAATATACACATTTGGAATATTTAATAAAAGGAAAGTAGTTCTCATCTGCAGGTGAGGTTAATGAAATAATCTCCCCAAATGAGTCTTCTCCGTAAATGCTGTTCCAAACAACATTTGGTATCACACAAAACCCATAAACTCTTGCAGTGCTCCTTGTTTGAGAAGGAGCTTGCACTGAGGCATTTGCAAACTGGAAAGATCTGTGAAAGGAGGCTTCTGCTGCAGCTTCAGCATCTGCGTCTGCCACGCTGGTAAGGTAGAAGTGCTCTGGAGACGCACTGTGGCTAAAGTAGCACTGCTACCAACAGTTTAATGTTGTAACAACACCATGTTAGAAAGTCAAACTTTGCTTATAGCATTTGACCTTAACGATGTTGTATCTTTTTTTTTAATTATTATTATTATTTAGTGATCCGTTAGGTGTCTCAGTGCCACTTTAGGCTAAATTCAGGGCTGATTTACACCTCACCGATTCCACAGGGGATCTCAAGCTGTAATACAGTACAGAATGTGGACCTGCCTGTCTACTATCTTTGTCCTGTATTTTATCAACTGATTTAGTTTTAGAGAGAAAAGAATAAGGGTAAGAATTCCCAATTTGCAAGATATTAAACCCGTATATCTAACTATGGGCAGAGTCATAGAAATTACTCTGAAAATGAGAAGGGATCAATAAAGACGTATTGGAATTCTTCTCAAAGGACAAACATGACGGGAAAACACTGGTTTACCTTTTACAGCTCTAAATTTAGACCTTATTTAGCATCACTCAGAAAAATAATGATTTTTTTTTTTTCTAGGCAGGAAAGTAATTTTTTTAAAGTATATTTATTGCAAGAACAGCGGCAGTTGAACATTTTTAACAATGGAATAATATAAATTTTGAAAGAAAAAAGCCTCAAATGTCAGCTAACACAGTAATGACCCGGCCCTGTAGGAAATCCAGCTTTAATACCCCTTTTCCAAAAGATCATGTATTGAGTTTCATTATTTTCTGCGAAGATTCACAGGGGACTGTTTCTTTTAATATCCTGTTTTTACCTACTGAAGAGATTGGATTGAGCATATAAAATATAAAATATTGATAATTAGACCTCAGGTCCCTCATCTTTGGTAATATAGAGTTTCCATTCACTGTTCTTTTTTGGTAAAAAGTTGTCTGTTTGTATTCAGTTACTACACTATATTTTAAATAGTATTGATGTGACTTGATGTAATAAAAAAAAATGTAAAGTCCCCTCAAAACTAACCCAAAGTGCATGGGCTTTATTTTTGTTATTTCTCCTTTCTAAGAGTCGCTCCCCTCCCCCCGCAGCCGCACTACAAAGCTTGTTGTACAGGGACTCCATTAATCCTACATTTCCTAGATGGTATCTGAGGCACAGTGGGTTTCCACAGAAATTAATTTGTCCTGACAACAGGCCTAAAGATTGGAGTCCAGGGATCACTTGGCAAATTCCCTTTAAACTGAGCACAATAATAAACAGAAAGCTGATAACGACAGTTCTGAAAGACCACACAGAGGAAGGACCCCGAGTAGAGTTGCTCGGTGTGGATCTGCGAATACCTCCGATAACCGGCAGCCAGGAGCTTTATGCTTGATAGGAAAATGAGCGCACTGATTTAGCACGCTTTAATATCACAGCACTGGGCAGAACTAACTTCATCTAGTAACGTATACATTTTTAACTCTTTTCTGGAATAATAATTAAAGTTCGAGACTGGTCTGGTTTGGACCATTCTTATTTAATATATTTGTATTACTAGCTCTGTGGCCATTTAAAATGTTTTTTTTTTTTTTTTTATTTAATGTAGCTCTAATTTTCTCCTTGCATTTATATGTATAAATATTAAAAAAAAGTTGAGGAGTGGGTAACAGAATATTTCAAGCAATGAATCCAGAAAGTTTGCCATCTCTTCTAAACATTTTCTTTGAGATTGTGCTAGTTTTTGGGTTCAACCCTCTTCTATGTAGTAACTCCATATTAAGAATAGTAAAAAAGCATTTTAGACAGCATTACTGCTTTTTTGCTTGTTTTTATTTATCTTTGCTTTTGGTGCATATTTAAATGCTGTTGTTTTCCCAAAGTTAAGGTACGGAAAATGGCTCTCTTGGAAATATATACTAATACAGTAGGCAAATAAACAAACATTCACTGGATATTTTAGAGCTTGTCTAGATATGAGCATTTCAGTCTCTGATTTTTGTCAGTACAGAATTCAGAGTTTTAGTGATAATTAGGATTTGTGGTGTGTCAGTAAAGCTCTGCCAGTTACATTTCTGAAAAAAGCCATCATAATATTAGGAGTTAGTATTGATAGAGTGATGTTAAGTAAGATATATGCTGCATAACTTTCCACCGCTTAAGTGTAGGGTATGTAACAATTTAAGTAATGAATTTAAAAAGGAGGACAATTTAAAAATATGTATGAAAAATGGATTTGATTCTTGAAAGATACCTTGAAAGTAAAGTCTAATTTTGTTCTCCAAGTCCAAAATGCATTATGAAATAACAGCCTCTCAATACAGAGAGGACTATGTAACTGCTAAAAGAAGGCAACTAGGGTGCGTGACAGGTATGGTCCTACACTGGAACAGCAGGAGTCACGTCTGATCACTTTCAATAGATGAGGTGCTTCTTTTAAGATGGAAATTTGGCAGTGGACTTCTCCATGACCTACCCAAACTCACCAACAAATCCTTAATTGCAGTGCCTCCTTGGCAAACCCCTCCAGGTCCAGAAACCTGCCCAGGCTGGAGATGAGCAGAAGCTCTGCAGTTGTGGGTGGGCCGTGCCCGGGGAGGGCAGGGGCAGGTGAGCGTGGTGGCACGGGGGGCACGGCGTGTCTGCTCCCGTCCCCTCCATCTCCGCTCTGCAGTGGGGTGGCAGGATGCCAGCAGCAGGGTAGTTACGGGCTTGGAATGCCGCTGCCCTCGACATTTGTGATACAGAGAGTTTATATAAAAAAAAGTTCTGTCTTACATGCTTTTCCGGCACAGCTAATGACAAAACTGCCATTGACTTCGGTAAGGGCAGCATCAGACTGGCTATTTAAAAGCTTAACGAGCTGAGAGGTGGGGCTCTATTATACTGCTGGAGTGGGGTGTATGTACCACACCTCCTTGCTGAAAAATAAAATCTTTTGCTCTCATTATTGGCTTTAAATTAGTTTGTACACTATGAATTAATCAATTACAGCCAATGTACTTTGGAAATGAAATTCAGGATGAGTAGCGCAATTTGTATTTGTCACACTTAAAGAACTCCTTTGTACTGAAATGCAGGGGATTTGAAACAACTAGTTTTAATGCTCTCTGGCTCCTCTTTCTAGAGTCTGATGCAAGAGTAAATTGACTTGCTGTGCCTTTTAGTTCTGTAAAAGAACACACCAAAATACTCCCCTCCACTTTTTATATCAAAATCACTCTATGGATTTCAGTGTACAAGCTATTAGTTTTTTTTGAATTTGGATCAAATCAGGCATTTTTCCCCCAGCAAATAGTTTTCTAGCATGCTTTATACATTTGATTTGAAGGACTGTGTATTATTTGATGTTCTTAGCAGATAAACAATAAACTTTTGAATATGTTTTTTCCATTTGAATACAAGCCTAGGGATGCTTCACCCTGCATCCTAAAGCCTGATTTCCCCTGGGACTCATTATCATGCAGCTCACATGTTCAGTCACCTACACTGTTGAACTTACTATCAAATAACCTTCGAAACGTTACTAGTTATTACGTGTCAGAGGGCAGATTTATGATAAACTAACTTTGAAACAAAATAATGAATTCTCAGCATTCTGTTTCCAGCAGCATTTCTGGTAATTTTGTTGGATTTAAATTTTAAAATAGTAAGTGTTTTTTTCTCTTATTCTATCATATAAAGCAGCTCCTTCCCCTTATGAAATTTTTCCCTCCTTAAATATGGTTTATGATGATTTGAGCACTGCCTATAAAGAATAAAAATGAGAACATTTGTCTATAGGCTACCAGACTGCCCACTGGAGTTCATTTGTGATTAAACTTTCACAGCTTCTTAACTTGGTGAAAGTTAAATTAACTTAACCCTTAACATAGTCCACCAGTGTCCAAAATACAGCTGTGCAATAGGTGTTGTCAAACAGAAATCTTTTCTCCTTGCACTTCTGCCAGTATTTTGAGGTTTCAAGCAATGTTCTTGCATTAGAGTGATAAAAATCAATAGTGCCGTCTTCTCAGAAAGCAGAAACATGGTTTATGGTGGACCAGAAAGGCTGTCCAAAAAGGTTTTCCAAAAGGGTATCCTGAATTTCAGCCCCCAGAGCTCGTATTTAGGGATATAGATAGTTGGCCAATTTTCAAGAAGGCTGAGCATGTCTTCAGGGGGTCTGTAGGCACTTGGCTTCTTTTAAATGGTAGCCAGAGTGATCGTGACTTTTCATGAGATTGTATCAGAGGGATGAATTCAGGGAGATAAATGCCATAAAATCATTTTGGAGGTGATTAGAATAGCGAACATCTGCAGATGAAATTTATAAGTACGCAATGTCAAAAATTAAGTCTGGCTAATTTGGAGAAAAATCAGTGTAGCTCTTTTTGGTATCAATGGAAATTTCTTTGTTGTATTTCAGATGAGTATCAGGCAGATTAATGTCTATAGGATTTTCATCTCTTACTAGACAAAGTCTAGGCTTTGAGATATTGCTCATCTGTGCTACTGCATGGAAAGTGCCTGACCTAGGGTAGCTCTGTGAAGCTGGGGGATAGAGCTACCATCTTCAGTGCACTCTCTCATCTCTTTTGCTCCATTCGCCGTGATTATGGTTCTCCAAGGGCATTACGGGCAAAAGTTCCATATCAGGCTGTCTATTAATATTTATGCAGCAATTCAGGAGGTAATGCATTGTTAAAATACAAGTTGGAAATGCACCAAATTTAATCACTTTTAGTACTAGAAATTATCTATTTCTACATCAGATGGGGGGGGGGGCTATCATTACATTTTTTTTTACCAACTTATTTGCCAGTTCTAACATGGCTTGAATTAAAAAGGCAATAAATGCTATTGTGTAGATAAAGTTTTTAAAAGGAATGCAAGCTATGTATGTGAAGTTTAATACGCAGTGTTAAAAAATATTTAAAGTAAATCCATACTACGTTGGTATGTCCACTGATCAGTAGTGCCACGTCAGTCAGTGCCTGTCTTCATGTGCAAGGACTGCTTGTATGGATGGAGACCAGCAGGATTTGCCCTGTGCTACTATGCAATTCCTCCTGCCTAAACCTAGAAAGTGTATTTTTATCACTGATATCACTTCTTTTTTGCAGCTGTCTGCTCACATCAGGTTAGTAATATAAACTCTGTCAAAGACCAATCTCTCCCTTCCACAGGCTACAAGACGCACAATTATTATTTAAAGTTAACCTGCTAAGAAAATGTTAGTTATTTAAACCGTTCAACCCCAAAAAGAATTGTTAGCTATTGTTATCTGAGGACCACCTACGGTCTTCCCTTGGTCAAATAAGGCTCCTTTTGTTTTCACTAGTTTTTTTCAGAGAACAAGCTCTGAGATTTCATGCAAGCAAAATAATTCCAGTGAAAGTAAAACATTAATTAAAATGTATTAAAAAATAAAAAGGAAAATGTTCAAGAAGAGCGTGGTGCTCAAATAGAGCAGGTTTTTTTTCAGGTCACTTGGCTTTCTGATGTCATTTCTGGCAGATTCGTTAGCCTGGCTCCATCACGTTCTGTTCTGAACCATAACGTGATGGAAGATGATCAAAGTGAGAATGCTAAAGGCTCAGGACATTTAAAAAATGTTCTATTCTGGAAATTGTTCTAAAACTATAAACAGATTACATTAAAAATCTGTGTTGCTGAACATGGTTGTTCATCATCCTTTTTTAGAAGGATCTTTTGAGAAGTTTGGGTAAACAGCCTTGAAGTCTTTATGACGGCAGGCTGCAAATTTCTCTAGGTTTTTAGGGAACCCAAGCCTCTCTGAAATGTAATATAGCCCATTTCTGCTGTTAGGCGTGTTGTTTTAATCTTTATACTTGAAAGTGGTAAGCATATGGGTCAGATCACCCACTCCTGCTAATGGACACAATTCCATGGACTTCGGTGTCCAATTATGCTAGCTAAAGATCTGACCGTTGCTGGGTTTTATTTCCTTATTTTTTCTTGTCTTCCTGATCTTTGACCCTTTATCAAAGGAATGTCGTCTATAATATGATAATAATATGAAATTCTGAGCTCACTTTCTAAGAATATATATCCCAAAGAATTGTAAAGATGCTCACCCTTATGTGATAAGCAGCTGATGAGAAGTTTCAGCCTTGTGATTGTCTTTGCTTGGCGCAGGGGTGAGGCTCAGGTAGCTCTGCCTGGCATTGCAGTGGAATATTTAAAATTTTTGCTTTTCCATGAAACAATTGCTCTGCAGGATGAGTGAGTAAATAAACTCATTGGCAAGTCAACAAATTGACAGGAAGCCATTTTTCCTAATTTTAGATGCATTTTAGTGCTTAGGAAAGTGAGAAATTTTTGAGTTTCTAAGGGCTACACACTCTGATGCTCTCAATCAGTCCTAGGATGTGCCTGAAGCTGGAGCCAGAAGTATCTAGGCAGTGTGACACCTTAGGTATGTAATGGAGCTACACAAGAGTATGAGAAAGATTTAGAACTATACGCAGGATTTGACTATCTATTTTGATTTATGGGCTGAATATAAGTGTGTATTTTAAGGAGCCATTAGAGTTTGTGATTTGAAATATGCAGCAAGCAGGCTTCCTCTCAGTCTTGTGTAGAGAAGGGCGATGCAGGCTTTTTACACAGGCACACATACCTCTTAAGAGTAGAGAAAATGGCAGAGAATGGTCTGTAGCAAGAAAATCCTTTGCTTCAGACTCTCTATACCAAGTAAGTGATGGAGTGGTCAGGAACGGCATGATCCATCCCTCACTGTGGCGCTGGCTGAGAAAGTAGGAAAGGAAAAAGAGGTAGGGAATACCTATGCTGTGCTTCAATGCTATGTGTGTATTCCAGGTGTATTTTTTTAGGTAAATTAGTGCTGTCGCTATTGATAGGGCCACACAAATGCTTGAGAAGGGCTGGGCCTTGTAAGTGCGAATAAAGAAAGGTGCAGCAGGAAGGGGTAGCTGCTGGGGCACTTGGCCAGACTGTGGCTAGAAACTCGGCTGCACAAGGTGTAGTGAGAAGCATATGGGTGCAATCACTTGAAAAGTACACCAAGAGATTCTGTCACCTCCCCTGTACCCCATCCTTCCACCCCTGCTGCAGACATGTAGCTCCTCTTCTTGGGTGGCAACAGCGGTTGCAGCTGGTGACCCTCATTTGGTGCCCTCTGGCTCTGCCTTTGCTACAGCTCTTATCATTTGGACAAATGCTGCTCTTGTTTACAATAATGTAAATTTGGAGCAACCCCTCTGCCATTTCTCCAGCGCAAATATTGTACTCTGTGTAATTCCCATCTCCTCCTTCACACAGACGGAGCCTGAGAGGCAAGGGAGGAAGGAAGGCTGCTCTTTCCAAATATCCATGCATCGATCTTTTTGGCTGCAAGCCCCAGGTGACTGTGCTGGCCATACGTTCGATCTATGTAGATATGGGAGCTGCTGTTGGTCTTTTTTTTTTTTCCCCTCTCATCTAACGGCACTTCCCAGCTCTACACCCAGCTGTAAGGCAGAAACCATGGATGCAGCCCGTAGTTTCTTTACTACACCTCCTTACTGCTGCTCTAGCCCTGAGAAAGGGCTGCCCTGGCCGTGACAAACTGTGCACTGGCTCTGTGATTTGTGTAAGCTAAAATTTTCCACTAATTCACTTATATATACTAGATGGAAAACACAGCCTCAGGGCTGCTATAAACCATACTGCTGCAGCCACAAAGGGCCGTCCTGCCAGCTGGGAAATTGCTGGAGCATGCCGAGTGCCGGGGCCGGAGGAAGGAGTGAAATCAAGTTTATGCACTTGTCAGGGGAGCTGCGGTGCGGGAGTGGATCCAGCCCCTCTGCGCAGCCGTTACAGCCCCGACAGCACCCGGGTGGCACAGCCCTGACAGCTCCGGTCCTTGCACCTCTGCTGGCATGGGAACATGCCTGTTGGATCATGGGCAGGAGCGCACACCGGCTCTGGGTGAGCGTTGACTGGCTAAAACCAGCCACTGCTTTGGGTTGCCTGTTGGGAGAAGTCATGGCTTGCTCTCCTTTGCTCTCCCACAGCCTCCATCCACCCTAGTGCTTTGTTTTGTGTTGCAGTGCAGTTCTGCAGCTTTAATTTTCTGTATAACCCACCGATAGATAATTTAAGAGCATTTTCTTTTAAGAACAGCAAGAGTTGGCTGACTCCCCAAACGATTGCTTGTCTTGTTACAGATAGCTGTTGACCTGTTCCTTTAATGTTACAAGTCTGCATCTAACTGCTTTCTTAAGCCAACCTACTTCCTTCTTTTTAATGAAATTGTCCCTTTAGCCTTTTTCCTGGGCTGGCTTTTCAACAAGAACATTAGAAACAGTCTGCTCAGTTCTTTCCTCTGCTAACACCTTGCCTAGAGCTAACTTGCAGCTTCACTCTGTCAGCTGTAAGATATAGATATACTGTTGTCTTAATTACTCATATTTCTCCTGCTGCTCATAATTCTGCTTGTTCCACCAAAGAGCTCTTCAGAGAGCTTTACTGCTTCCCATTCCCTTTCTTTGGGGGTTTAAAGGTTGTCAGATATATAAACGATCCTTGTTGCAGAGCTCTGGTGGTGACGGTGTCCTTTGTGGAGAAGATTTAGGGGGATGGAAGAACTAAATACAAATGCTTTTAGACTACATCTCTGTGGAAGGAGCGAATACACATAGCACTACCTTGCATAACAGAGCATCAGGGAGTGTGTTTGGCAAATCCCATCTTTAATGAAGAGCTAGGCAGCTGTTTTTTCTGCAGCTTGAAGTGTAGATGCTGATTGTCAGCAGTAGAGTTTTCTTTACTCTCTCTCTTTTCACCACTGACTATCCATGGCTGTGTATCTGTCTGATTGCTATTCCTCTAACCATACTTTTGAAAAGGGACTGGACGCTTAAAAAAACCCCCGCTGTGCCATAGGTAAACTGTAGTCCTTTGTGGTTTCAGCTCTTTCTTGTATGAGTGTATTCCATTGTTTTTGTTATCAATATTAATTAATCTGTCTGCTACTGCAAATATTGCACATTGAGTAATCTAGAGCAGACCAACAACATGATGGCCATGGTTTTTTGTCGCAAAGATTTGAATAAATTTTACCATAGAAGTGAGGTCTCCAGTGGGTTACACCTTTGGCCAAAGTCCTTCACTCCTGGGTATTTGAAGCCCACTCTCAATTTTAACAGACCTCAGCTTTATGCAGTAAGATTGTTCAGTGGCAGAATATATCTTAGTATTCAGTTGGTTGTCTTAGTTCAGCTGGCTGACAGGTTCAGAAAGCAGTACTATGAGTTTACATTGATTGCATAAAGTAAGAGCCTGTCAAAGTGCTGTGATTGAGCCTGTTTCCATCATAAAGCTTCTTTAGCTGCTGGTGTGGTTGGAGGTGGGACCGGGCAGGGTCTGCTTTTCACAAGTGGGTCTTAAGACCACCAGTCCAACTTTTCTTGTGCTTTTTAATAATTAGTTGGTGAAAATACTGTGTAAGTCTGTAAAAAGAAACATTTTAGCATCAGAGCAGTGAAAGATGGCAACACCAAAGATAACACAACTCTGCAAGGTTTTGCAGTAACAGGCAAACAAACAACAGGTTGCAGTAAGTCATGATAAAACTCTTCCAGTAGCACAGATGTGGCTCAAGAGTCTGTTAGAGGAATCAAATAGAAACAGATGAGATAACTCAGTGAGGGGAATTAGAAATAAAGAGTAATTCTGTTCTGCATGGAGGAATAGAGTGGAGAAAATAGGTCTTTTGAGTTAGCAGTCTGTTTTTGGAGAGCTGAAAGGGATCAGAGTAGCTGTCTTGGACAAGGCAAGTTTCAGGCAGGGTCACACGAGTTAGGACACAGGGGAAATCCATTTCAGGCTGTCCTGTATAGGAAGGTCATAGTCAAGGAATACCATCTGTAACTCCAGCCCCAAGATCATTCAAGAGAACGAGATCGTGACCATCAAATGATAAAGTTTTCGATTCTTGGGGAGGCGAAAAGGGGAACCAGCAGGACTGCCATCATGGACTTCTGGAGGGCAGACTTCGGTCTTTTCAAGAGTGTGCTTGACAGAGTCCCTTGGGAGGCAGACCTGAAGGGAAAATGAGTCCAGGAAGGCTGGATGTTTTTCAAGGAGGAAGTCTTCAAAGGGCAGGCGCAGGCCATCCCTCTGTGGAGTAAAGTGAGCCATCGAGGGAAAAGACCGGCCTGGCTAAACAAAGAGATAGGGTCACAGCTCAGGGAAAAAAGGGGGGTTTATGGCCTTTGGAAAAAAGGGCAGGCCACTCAGGAAGATTATAAAGGTATAGCAAAGTTATGCAGGGCAAAGATTAGACAGGCTAAAGCCCAGCTTGAACTGAACCTGGCCTTGGATGTTAAAAACAACAAAAAGAAATTCTATAAATATATTAGCAGCAAGAGGAGGACTTGGGGCAGCCTCCATCCACTATTGGATATGGGAGGCAATGTAGTGACAAAGGATGAGGAGAAGGCTGAGGTACTGAATGCCTTTTTTGCCTCAGTCTTCAGTAATGGAGTAGGGTGTCCTGTGAGTAGCCAGACCCCTGAGCTGGTAGATAAGGGCAGGGAGCAGAAGCCTCTGTAATCCAAAGGGAAGAGGTGAGGGATCTGCTCCAGCACCACAAACAAGTCTGTGGGCCCAGATGGGATCCACCCGAGGGCACTGAGGGAGCTGGCGGAAGTGCTTGAGGAGCCACTCTCCATCATTTACCAGCAGTCCTGGCAAACTGGGGAGGTCCCAGCCGACTGGCCTCTAGCAAATGTGACACCCATCCACAAGAGGGGTCAGAAGGATGATCCGGTGAACTACAGGCCTGTCAGTCTGACCTCAGTGCCTGGGAAGGCCATGGAACAGATCATCCTGAGTGCCATTATGCAGTGCATGAAGGACGCTCGGGTGATCAGGCCCAGCCAGCAGGGGTTCATGAGGGGCAGGTCCTGCTTGACAAACCTGATCTCCTTCTATGACAGTGACCCACTTGCTGGATGAAGGAAAGGCTGTGGATGTTTTTTACCTGGACTTAAGCAAGGCCTTGATACAGTCTCCCACAGTATCCTCCTGGAGAAACTGCCTGCCCATGGCTTAGATGGTTATACTCTCCGCTGGGTTAAAAACTGGCTGGAGGCCCGGGCCCAGAGAGTGGTGGTGAATGGATTTAAATCCAGATGGCAGCTGGTCATGAGTGGTGTCCCACAGGGCTCAGTACTGGCACCCATTCTCTTTAACATCTTTATCAATGATCTGGACGAGGGGATTGAGCGCACCCTCAGTAAGTTCGCAGATGACACCAAGCTGGGTGGCAGTGTCGACCTGCTGGAGGGTAGAGAGGCTTTGCAGAGGGATCTGGACAGGCTGGATCGATGGGCTGAGATCAACAGGATGAGTTTCAATAAGGCCAAGTGC
>NW_015090995.1:13481222-13539299 GCF_001431845.1 Calidris pugnax | reverse complement strand
GGCTGAACATGAGCCAGCAGTGTGCCCAGGTGGCCAAGAAGGCCAATGGTATCCTGGCCTGTATCAGGAACAGTGTGGTGAGTAGGACCTGAGAGGTGATCGTCCCCCTGTACTCGGCACTGGTGAGGCCTCACCTCGAGTACTGTGTCCAGTTTTGGGCCCCTTACCACAAAAAAGACATTGAGGTGCTGGAGCGGGTCCAGAGAAGGGCAATGAAGCTGCTGAGGGGTCTCGAGAGTAAGTCTTATGAGGAGAGGCTGAGGGAGCTGTGGTTGTTCAGTCTGAAGAAGAGGAGGCTGAGGGGAGACCTTATCGTGCTCTATAATTACCTGAAGGGGGGGTGTAGAGAGGCGGGGGTCAGTCTCGTTTCCCAAGTCACAGGAGATAGAACAAGAGGAAATGGCCTCAAGTTGCACCAGGGGAGGTTTAGATTGGATATTGGGAAAAATTTCTTCACGGAAAGGGTTATCCAGCATTGGAATAGGCTGCCCAGGGAAGCGGTTGAGGCACTGTCCCTGGAGGTATTCAAAAGACGGATTGACATGGTCCTCAGGAATATGGTTTAGTGGTTTGTTTTTTTTGTATTTATTTTTTTGTCAGAGTTAGGTTGATGGTTGGACTAGATGATATTTAAAGTCCCTTCCAACCTAGACGATTCTATGATTCTAACAGATGAAGCTGGCCATGTCAAAAACCCAAGTTACCTGATAATTACCACAGCAATTTGTTGCAGAGCATGTGGACATGTGGTCTGTGATACTCTGCTTGGGCATCTGCCTTGCTCTCATCTGCAGGATGAGCTCTGCCTGGAGGCAGACTGCCCAAACATCTCATTTGCCTTTGTAGAAGGCGGCAAAAGGATTCCACAAGGAAGGACTCTGGGAAGCTGGCAAGGCCCTGGAGCCATCAGTTCAGCCTGATGCCGCTGCAAAGGCTGATGGCATAGCTGGAGGCTGCAGGGTGCAGGTGGCGAGCAGGTATTGCACTCTATTTATTCAAGATTTCGTCTTGGAGTCCCAGCACTGTCTCCTGCAGGTGGGTCTGAAGGCGTGGTGGTTGGTTAAGTAGGTGGTCATGCAGCTGCTTTGGCACCTAGTCCATTCTGGCAGCTACTCCACACCGAGCAATTTCCTGCCCAGGGCATCTTCTGCAGTGATGTTGGACAAACAACTTGACCTTGTGCCTCATCTCTCCAAACATAAGTATGTTTCCCTATTAACTCCTCTCTACAAACCCAAGGGCTGTTAAAAGAAGTAGGTCTCGTGACTGTGTGGTACTTGGATGCCATGGTAATGTAATTAGCTGCACAGCAATCTTACTAAAAATGTCCTTAGTGGAGGAGAGGACGGGGTGGGGGACTTGTTTAGAGGATGGATGTTAAAGGGGAGGAAGTTTCCAGGCCTGTGGCTTCACCATAACTCGGCTGCACAACACAGGTCCTTCAATACAGGTGTGAATCCAGAGGTTCAGAGCATACTGTTTGTTTATGACATGTGTCCATACGAGACACAATGCAGCACAAACTTTTTACAGTGTTAATAGATTATATAACGGATTGCCACCCCCAGCAAGCCTTTTGAAATTTTTATATGGTATCTTGGGTGAAAAAGTCTTTTTGAGCTGATGTATAACTTGCAGTAAACTTCAGGAAAGTATTCTTGTTACTGTTAGTTTCCCTTTTTCCTTCTTCTTTCTCTTCCACGTTATGTATGGATCCATGAACCAGTGGGCTGCTTAATCCAAAGGCAAGAGGCACAGGTTTCTGTGTGGAGATCTGAAAGCCTCGGTGCAGGAAAGCTGTGCTGCTGACAAGTTTATCTCTGTTACTTTGCCAAACCCCTAGCCTTTGGCAGCCTGGGTCTCTTTTTGCCTTTTTATATCCGTTAGGTCTTTTTCCTCTCTACCCTCAGAATGACCTCTGTAGCGACAGTTGCCAAATGTTACCCATATTAAATATGGGGATATGTATCAGCATCCACAAGGCACATGCTCCTGAGCTCTTAAAGCCCTTCTGCTGGAGCAGCAGCCTATGAGCTGTATGAAGCTTTTGGAGTTAACAGTTTACCTCTGGTTAGCTGGAGGTTACTGCAGAATTGTGTCACCAAATTCTTTTCTCAGCTGTATTCTTGTTACTCTGCTGAGGAGGAATTTTTTTTCCTTTCATTTATGGTTAAGTCTACTGCAAATTTATGCATGAATTTGTTGGTTAGATGGAAACTAGCCACAGTAATAACATGTAAGATTTCACATCAATATTCAGAGCGCATTTTAAAAATTAGGCAAGATAATGCGGTGATATAATAAAGGGCAAACTTGGGTTGGGTGGGATTTTGGTGGATTTCTTTATTCAGATGTTGTTCTCCTTTATTTGGATTTTCTTGCATGCTAGGACAAGGCACAGCTAGCCATATTTTCCATCCTGATGAATGAAACAGAGCTCAAGGAGTTTAGCTGAGATTGGCTTCCCCTGCAAGAAAAATTGCTCTTTGTTGCCTGAATCATAATTTTAAGGCATGAAAACTATTCATCAGGAAAGCAGCATTCCAACTCCTTACATCTTGCAGCCTGATCTTTGCAGAGTGAAAAAAATCCTCATCCGCCAAAGTTGATCAGAGTTGTAATAAGTCTATAAGGTCACCTTGATTACTGTACATCAATGTGGTCCCGACAGTATGTTCTTGATAAGACAGCCCATTGCTGTGATTTAATCCAAATCTGTTTAATCATATATAATCCACATAATTCAAATATACTCACCAAGGATCCAGTTTTATAGCTGTACTGAGGGGAGGAAAATCTTGTGTTGTCACAAGTCATGCTGACATCAGTGGGGTTTCTTATTGATGTAGGACTTAGTGCTGGCACATGCAATTACAGCAAAATTTGGGGTTTAGCATATTTGCAATTTGATGTATTTTTAGGAGGCATTTGCTTTGAGGTAAGCGAGTAAATGAACTCTGGGTCATGTCCAACCAAATCTCTTACTGAGAATTGTGCCCAGTGGTCATATTGGGGGAAAAGATGTAGAATAACCTGAAATTATTTGTTGTGCAATTAAAACCCATAAATGTTTCATTTATATTTTTGGCTTAGAAATATCACTCTATACAAACTATATAAAACTACATATGCCTGTGTTCCTCCCAAGGCATTCTTTAATGTTTCAGAAATGTTTCAAGAAAAAAAAAAGCTATTTGTCAGCATAAGTAATACACAGACATTATTGCAGTGTTACTGGTTACAATTTTCGTGTTCAAGAGACCAGTATCAGATCGCGCTCCATTTGCGTAGCCGTTTGTTAATGTGATGCACATGCAGCTCTGTGGCCTAATGCCTTATAGCCCTGAATCTAAAAAACCTGCTCAAACCCATGGGTAACTGTAAACATCTGAGTAATCCTGTTGAAGTCAGTCCATGCATCCGTTAACTGTGCAAACTAATCCTTAAAAAAATTATGAAAAGGGCAAAAAGAAAACACCCTGCTTTCCAAGCCAATGAAACTCCATACGTGCTTGAAGTTAAATACTGGAATAAACAAATAGTGCATGATCTGAAAGACTGAACCCCTACTCGTAACCACAGTTCATCCGTTATCCAGTGAAAACATAATGTAAGGTGAACTTTTTCAGCTTGCATACTGTATCGCTTGTGATGCATTTCTGACTTGTTTTTTCTTTTTTCTGCGGCCATTTTGCAATTTTCTGTGGATTTGTTTTGATTGTAAATAGGCATACACATTAGCTAAAGCCAGATAAGTTCTTCTGGCCAGCTTTGCCAGTAAATCACTGAGCTATGTAATTGGGTTTGTATAAAATTATGCATTGTGAAATTGGGAATAAGTAAAAGAGAAACAAAAAGTTTATTTAAAAAAAATAGTCTAATTTTTGTGCAAACCTTTTTTATTGACCCCATTCTTTTCCTCCCTAGCATGATAATTTTGATCATTCTTTCAGGGTTGGGTGAAAAGCAAACTACGGAATAAATCCAAGTAAAACTTGTAATAATTTCTGGTTTGGTTTGTAGGTGGAGCTGAATGCAATGCCCGCATTTGTGGTTAGCTACAAGCAAAACATTATGAAGATGATGGTATTCAGACACATACTCAAACAACTGGATTCAGACAAAAAGGATGCAAGACTGACCAGCAAGAGAAGAACAGGTGAGAACCCTTGAGAGTGAAGCTGCAATAATAGGTATTCTGATGGTCAGGAAAAATATTTCTCCAGTAACACAATAGGTCTTCTATTAGAAACTCAAAATACTAATTACAATCTGCCTAAAGACTTGTTATAAATGAAGTGGAAATAGAAACATGTTTATATTATGGGGAGGCTTATTTGCAGATAAGCAGGAAACCAGTCACACATCTTCACAAACATAATTTTAGCTGTTTTAATTAGCAGGTTTGCTTTGATTTAATTTAATTCAGTGATTCCTTCTATCTCTACTGACACATGTGCAAATAAAATGTGCTGACCTGACTTTTGACATCCAGTTTCCTTTTTAATTTCTGTTTTTGTTGTTGTTGATTTCAGCAGTGTTTACGGTGAAATGATGGGGTCAACACTTCCTAACAGCATGGCCAACAGATGTAGTGTGGGGATGACAACCGTACATTTGAGTGGTCTTTTGTTACCCCAGCACTGACTGATTGCTGAGATGCTGGAAGCCAGGGTGTCAAAGGCCATCAGAAATCCTAATAGCCTCTCGATTCCAATTCTATTAAGGGCTGGAATGACAAAAAATATGCCTTTTTTTGTAGTTGCGTGTAAAAGTGCAGTGAGCTTTTTTGCTATAGAATGAGACCCTAGAAAGAAGCCCCATGTGTATCTTTAGCAACTTACTGTAGCGTGTGCATCAACTTTGGGTGGAAAATCAAGGTTTAAAAACTGTCGGAATTCATATGTTTAATGTTTGGAGATTTGGTGGTTCTATTTAACAGTGAGAGTATTTATTGACAGAACAAAAACACGCAGTCCAGAATAAAAATACCACATTAATGTACTGAGAAAAAAAAATACCTGTGTTGACTTTGCTGAGTTTTTTGTTGGTTGGAGTGCTTGGAAACTATTTTTTCTCTTTATATCAGAAAAACAATTGCTAATACACCAGGTGTTGTTCTCTCTGCTCTCTCCACCCCTCCCTTTTGCAGTGTCTCACAGCTGTATGATAGGTAATTAAAACAATCACTGAAATGTTTCAAAGCTGTTGTAGCCTTTAGTTGACTTTTAAAATTCGTATTTGAAGAAGAATGGTAAAATTAATTTGTATCTAGCTCAGAAAAGTGCTCTGTACTTGAGCAATGGACTTTACGACATTGCCAACAAAAAGAATGAAATTAATATTATACTTGCCTTTATCTAGGGTTATTCTGTTAACTGTTTTATACTGGAAATTAATTTCAATATCATACAGATGTCTACATGTCATGAATGCAGCAGTTCTGGTGTGCAGTCAGATAGCTCTCCCACTTCATAATTGTGGTAAAAATAATAATTCAAAAGGAGTAAACTTGCCAGGACAATTAAATGATTTTGCCCCTAGATACTGGAAAGACAAAGTTTATATTATTGGACTGCAAAATGTGTAAGATTGAAAAGTATTATTAAAGAAGTATTATGTGGTTATTTTGAAAAGAAAAATAATTTTACAGATTCATCTTTCTACTGAGAAAAAATATTTTAGAGACTATGAAAAACAGAGATTTCTGGATAGGAATATTTTGATGTTGAAATGATCGTCTGCTTTTCTTCTCTGCCTCTATTTTTTGTGTTTCAGTAGTTGGCATTCTGGAATACTTGGTCTATGGGACAGGATTTTATTATTAAAATAAACTTCCTCGTAATATATTCTTTTTGATCTTTAAAAAAAACCTTCATCTTTACAAATAAATACGTTACATCAGTGTAAAGCAGATGCTTTTCTCCCTTTTTGCCCTCCTCCCCTCCTATGCTGGTTTGTCCCTCTGTGGAAGTTGGTACTTCTTTGGCATGGGCAGGAGTGGTGGCAGCTGCCATGTGCAGAAAAGGCAGGTTCAGGAATTTTCAGTATGAACGGAATTGGCTCAGGCTTTGAAATTAAGAATTAAGAAACGAACCATGTAGGATGAAAGGTTTTGCATATACCTCATTGGTTTGTGAGGAATCCTTGCCTGGTATGTATGTCAATATGCATATAGAGCAAGTGCTTTTGCATGTGTATATTTCAAAATCTGACAGATACCAGGGAACACAGTGCAAACCAAAAATATCAATACTGACAAATTAAAATAATGATTCTTCTCCATTAATTTTAAAATAAATACCTGTTGCTATTTGTGCAAATATTTCCTGCTGATTAAAGGCAGCACAATCTCTTTCTCTTTCTTTGCTCCTTTGTGAATGCTTCTAACCACACAAATTTACAAATGTGGATAAAAATAACACTTAAATACTCATCTGCATCTTTGCATCAACACAACTCAATTTGACAGTATATTTTTGCCAGGTGGAACAAAGAGCAATGAATTAGTTTTGAACATTTATGATCTTGCATTATAAAGACTGCAACAGACTGTGTTCAAAATCAATTGTCAGAGTGATGGGGGATTAATAACTCTCGTACTGTAACCTTTTACGTATCTGCAGACTGGGTAAGGGCACATTTCAAGATCTGCTGCCATATTTCATTATTGCAACTTATATTTGAAAGACCTTTTTGATGCTTAAAAAAAGAAACAGATTAGTTTTTACTAGAGCTGGATGAATAACTCATAATTAATAATTCATTCAGTGAATTTTGCCTTTTATTCTGTGGGAAGAATAAAAAAAATAGTTGTCAAAATTTTTCATGAGATCTATTGACTAGTTGTTTTTTTTAATCAAAACTAGAAATCAGAATTCAGGATGTGTTACTTATTTGTGATTGATAAGTCATGTGATATTGGTTTAATTCCCCAGTTAATTGAGGACAACTACTAGAATAAATTTCATGATTAAATGTTTGAGGAGAGTGTATTTTAAAATCCCTTTCTACATGCATGCAAGCTTAAAATCAGTTTTTTAAAGTCCTATTGAAAGTAAAAATCCAAGTGCATGAAAATTACTAGAAAGGAAATGCAAATGAGGCAGGAACATGGCCAAACCAAGTTCATTACAAGACACAAATGAGTTTCTGTGGACTTCTATGGTATTTTCCAGCTGTAGTTTTGCCTCCTTAACTCCAGCACCTATTTTGAGAGAAGATGACTAAATATTGGGAATAAATATGGGAGCAAGGTAAATGAGAGCTTTATTGAATTTCCCTGGCTCCCCAGCTACTGTATTGTATTCTGTGATAGTGAAAGGTTTTGCAATAGTCATCTTTTGGCTTTCTTTGCCTCTCAGCTGGCAAGGTTACGATCTGCCAATGCAAGATCTACTGGGCTAAGAGCCATCTATGGCTGCTTCTGCAATTTTTTCATGTATGCACTTTATTCTTCCTAAATAGAGGTAAAACAGTTAAATATTTCCCAAGAAAATACACATATGCAATCTCAAGGGCTGTGCATACCATCGAACTGTCATTTCCTTTGATTAACCTTCACCTGACCTCCCTCCCTAAGGCAGTTTCAGATCCTTTTGTTCCTCCATTTAAGTATTGCGCTCTATCAGGTGAGTACATCTGTCATCCAAGATCTGGCCATTTTACTAGAGAACTTGGTGGAGATGAGGAGATGTTGTAGTGGAAAACATCGTTTCGGCATCTGTCACAGATTAGACAACCCAGTAGAATATGCAGAGCTGGCATCGCTCACCGGATGTCCTTTAGAAATGAAAAGGAAGCAGAGCTTGCATAGACACTATTGAAGGTAGTTGAATTTTAAGAGTGTATATTAATTGTTTTATGAATACTATTAAATATTGAAGATCAAAAAAGGATCATTATTGAGATCAACAGGACTTTTCTGTTGCAACTTCTTCATGTTGTCAGGAAGTGTCAGTTTGTGGAGAATAAAATTGCTAACAGGAGAGGGGTAGAGTTAATGAATCACCTACCTCCTTTACAATGGTAGAGTTTGGAAATTGCCATGGTAGATGATTCTAGTATTAAGAAACCCAACAGGTTTTTGTTTATCCTTAATTTTTTTAAAATCTACAGATAGCAAGAAAACGAAAACTAAAAAATCTAGAAGAAAGAAAACTTTTCAAAATGATTCATGCCTATAAATTTCAGTCAATCCAAACTTGAACTTCTTTGGATGGCACTTTGCAAGAAATAGTGATGCTTTGTGTCACAGCTTGGGACATTTTTTAAAATTTTGTTTTAAAATCCTGAAAATTCATCTAGAGTGAAAAAAAAGAAGCTGAGATAGTATGAATGCAGTCAGATGACACATTTGGCTGACAGCAATGAAAAGGAAAGCCTACATTGAAACCATAGTTTCTGCTTATGTAAGAGAATATTTTTTGAATGATAATAAGGGCCATGTGTGATGAAGTATCTCTTCATCCCAAAGTAAGCTGGTACAGTGGCTCATGGTGGTTCCTGAGAACTAAAACTATGCACCTTGAGTCTAGACTTAATTTGACTGTTGATTCTTGCATTTTTTCCTGATAGATTAAAAATGTTCTATCAGAAGCCTCAGCATCTTTTCAGTTCTTATGGATGAGGATTGACTCATCCCCTAAGTCAGTCTCCGATGAGTTCAATAGATCAGATTTCCTTAATATTTCTTCATCAGGCATATATGTCACAGATCTTATATGATTTTTGTAGATGCTTTTTGCCCTTTCCCATTTTTTCCTTTTTACATTATACAGTTTAAAGTTTGACGAACAGAGTCTAAGTAAGCAGCACTTCATGATTTCTAGTCAGCCCCCAGGACTGTGAGACTCTTAGAAAAATAGTAAGTTTTAAAATAAGAAAGAATTGTACTATAAGATTTCTGTGCAAACATTGAATGCTGAATCCATTCCTTCTGCGGAGTTTATAATCTATTTTTTAAGCTTTTATTCATGCCGGCTTTTTTCACATTCCAGTGGGCAAGTTACATTTTATAACTGATGTGGAAGCCGACATCATTACAAATGCAGAGCAGAGATGTTGGTGAGAGCTGCCAACATGACAGGGTTGGTAAGTCTGTACCGGCCAGCAGCACCGACGTCTTGGTCTGGTGTAAACTGGTGTGGTTTGCTCAGTTGTGTTTTAACTAATACCTAGAAAAATATATTACATAATTCCACAGGGATTGTAAAAATCCCAGTTTTGGAGTAAATATGACCTGTTATTTTCCCTGTTAAGGTTTTTGCAAATGATTCTCCAGAGGAAACATTTTCTGTGAAATCCTCCCCAAAACCACTCTGCTCCCCATGAATGTTCTGTGCTGACAGAGATGTACTCACCTGGTGTACTGAAGAATTTAAATGGAAGAACAGAAAGAAACTGAAATTGCCTTAGGGATTGAGGTCAGGTGAAGGTTAATCAAAGGAAATGACAGTAAAATGGCATTCATGGCTCTTGGTACATTTTTAATCATTCCTCTCTCATAAAAGACACAAAAGATGTACAACTTTTAACTGTTGTATTTAGTTAGGGATGGTTTTTATTTTTGCCTTGATTATTTTTAAATATCCTTTCTTTTAGATTTCTCTCATAGATTAAGCTCCTGAAAACTTGCATTGCGATGCCTTAAAAATGTGTGTGGGAAATAGAGAATGTGTGTGTGGGGGGAAGAAGAATGTTAAGAAAAGGGAGTAATTTTCCCCAGAATATCTCTTATTTTATCTTCTCCTTCTAATGCGATAGATTTTGAAGGATTTCTAGAAGTCATGAGTGTAGGGAATAAATACTCAGGAAAAGCTAAATATTCACATTATTACACAAGTGTCAGGCTAAATGAAGTCCATGAACGCAGCTACTGGAAACAAGAATAGTTTCTTCCGGATTCTGCTAACCTACAAGTAATTAGTCCGGTTTTAAGTATAGATGTTTTGTCTATTTAAAAAGAAAAAAACTTACAATAATCTTCATGATGACAATGAAGTTTTGAAGTCATGTCTTATTTTGTGGGAGTCAGTTATATTCTGTTTTTCTTGTATTTGAAAAGGTCCCATTTAGGGACCTTTGTTTTCCAAGTTTGGAGTTGTCACTTCATGCTAGTCACCTTAGATAACTTTGGCATAACTACAACAGGAACAGGAGCAACTTTATGTAACTTATAACTGCCTGAGGCAACTTTTAAAAAATGTGAGCAATGCTTTTTTTTTTTTTCCAGGTCTGTTTATATAGCTCCCTTCCCCCTATAATGCAGAGAATCCTGAAGGGTATATATTAAACGCAAACAGCTCTCAGCTGGGGTAACTTGGCTATAGCAAATGTATTCTTCCTGCTCTTTAGATCATGTGCTACGAAGCGTTATGCATCGAGTACCTTCATTGATGCAGCTGGGAGCCAAGCTTAGGTGAGACCTTGCAGTGTAAATTCTTTGGAGAGGAATAGGAGGCTTAAAGAAAACATATTACTGCAGACCCCTGCTATATTATCACCACTGTGAGTTGCAGTAAAAAAAAAAGTGATGTTTTATACATATGCTTTCTCCGCATCTCAGGGAAAAAAAATATAATCTGGAAGTCATTTCTTTGTGTCATTGTGCTCTTTATGGCCGTGATTGCTACTGGTAATGTGGCACTTTTCTGCCAGATCCCACATAGCAAATGCTGTCACATGGATGCCAGATGGGCTGTTTGCCAGGGAGCCCAAGGAGGAGGGAAAGCCCTGCTCCGCCCTGCAAACGCCGCTGAGAAAAAGCCTGCCAGGCAATTATCGGAGAAATAGAGAATTGGTCAGAAATGGAAAAAGTGTATCTGAAGTAATTGGGTGGAGGTTGAGTTGAGTTTCAAAACCCAAGGCTCTTCAGCTTTGCAGGGAAGGGGAGAGAAACGCGGCTGGGAAGGCTGAGCCCCAGTAATTGGAGTGTAGTACTGCACAGCAACAAGTGACTGACTTTGCAGACACAGATAGATGAGTAACCGGAGTATTTTCACATTTACAGGATTTGACTCTGTAATTTTATGATGCTGTAACAATGTCGGTGTTATGTTTATAGAAGGGATTTTTCAAAGGTATTCAGCATCAGCCTGAGCAGCTGCCTATCTCACTCGTAACTTTCCTGTCTTCCTTACTTGTATTAGTAGTAGAAATACAAATAATTTTTGGTTTGTCTTTGGCAAAACAGGAATAGCTGTTTAAGGAAAAGAAGAGTGAGAGATCATTTTAAAAGAAAACTGAATATTTGAGTTGAAGACAGCATTAACTGCTGACAACTGGAAAATTATTGGACTGAGGGAATATGACTTTTTTTTTTCATAAACAACATGACCTCAGAATTTTTCTGAAGTAAATACTAAAGATCATAGCCAAATCATATATCTATTTTAAAGCACCCAATAAAAATATTCAAACTATTATATGCCTGCATACCCCAATTATTCAAACACAGGAAGTATTAAGTTGGTTTGAGCATTTTTATTCCAACCATTCAGAGTGGTTTCCAAAACATAATTAGCAACTTCCTTTAAAGGTTTATTTAAAAAAGTGCCTGAATTTCTTTAGTCTTTAGTTTTTCTAAAAAAGCAGAGTTGACTGGCAAGTACCAAGTCTAATGCTCAGTGGAAGAAACCAAGGCTGAAATGAAATCTCCTAAATGCAGTGTCTGAACATATTTGATTGCTGTGCATTTTTCCTGCTTGGGCTGGGAGTCAAAATAATGGAGGGTGGGCATAGGTCAGTCCTGTATCTCCAATCTGAGCATCCCAGGGAGGATCCCATGCCTGTGGGGTGGGAGGACCACTGGGATCACTGTTCCCTCTCCCACCCATGGATCCCGTCCCAGATCAAGGCTGCTCGTGACGACAAGAGCTTTTCATCTGAATAAAGCTGGATCCGTGTTTTTGGGTGTTGTCCATGTTGCAAAATGACCAAAGGGTTAAAACATGAGCATTTACAGTTTCCCCTGTGGGCAGAAAATGGGGTTTTGTATTTGGTCTTTGCTGAAGCTGCAGTGAAGGCAATGAAGTAGCCAAAGATTGAAGGGGAAGCCCACACAGTTCAGCACAGTTTTTCAGGGTGGTTTTCTCATCTTCTACTGGATTAACAGTGCACTTTCCCTGAAAGGAGGGGTTTGGAGTGAGGAAGTTCATTTGAGCATCAAAGTAATGTGATAAAAAATGATGGACAAACAGCAATAACTGATTTATTTGAGTTTCTGTTTTTGGAGATAAATCTTCTATGCAAGTATTCTCAGATGATGTGTTGGGTTCTGCTGGAATAAATTGGTTGAGTGAGTTTGATCCCCAGGTCTTCTGAAAAAAATAACATTTTTTTTATACCTTGTTAGTAGCCTTGTTGAGTCCAAACTGCAACAGATCTTTGCTGCATGTGAGGGATCATTGTTGGTCAGTGATGTACTGACTGCAGAGGGTCCTGTGTCTGTGGTGTAGGTGTCCTGCTGATAAACAGAGGGGTTTGTTTGGGGTGCTCTCAGTTTTCCGCCTTTGTTTTCTACTTTTCCACCAAGATACAGTGATGCTTAGGAGGAAATTCATGCTGTCTAATTTTAGCCATCCAATTTAGGTTGCTTCTGGCTGTAGCAAAGCACGAGCTCTGCTTGATGCAGGTCTAGAAGCGTTTCTTCAGTTGTGGAGTCAGCTTCTTGCTTAAGCCTAACTCTGGGGCTCAGAAAGCTCAGTGAAGAGCGCAGGTCTGAGACATCTCAGCCAAGGCTGTTCCTCTGCCAGGGCTCCTACTGAGCAACTGGGCTCCTAAATCAAATCCCCTGTGGGTGCAGAGCCAGTCACTTCAGGGCTGGTCATTTTTTTTGGTAAGGATTTCTGTAATGCATCCTCTGCATAATCAATGTTCCCAAAAAGATTTGGAAAAGAAATGAGCCAGACTCTGTAAAAACACTGTTAAGTGGATAAAGTTTTGTGCTGTCTTTTAGGTGAATCACAGGTTTCACCAGATGCCAAGTCAGTTGGGAATAAGCTGTGTGATAACCTTCTGCCAAGTGGGTCATTGCTGGTCGGAAGGAGGCTTCTGCAGGTGCTTTGCACCATTGGTCCTTGCAATACTAGAAACAGTCAGAAGCAGAAGGTGACCAACTCTTGTTAAATTAGGTGAGACAGACACAATTCCTGAGGTTATTTGTTGTATCATGTGAAGTTAATTTAATGCTTAATCCATGCCAAAATGGAGGCTAACCTCTTTTGAGAGATTTTAATCTAAAAACGCACTCGGACCAGTTACTGCCTTGCATTCTCTGCTGCAGAAGGATGGGCATTATCTGAAAGAGGGCATTAAAAATGAGGACATTTCTTTATGGGGTTAGTTTAGAAATATGAAGCACAGCAAGAGCTAGCTGGAAGGAGATACCTTTACATTAAGAGATGTTGTCTGTACCAGAATCATCAGAAATTCAGGAGAGTCATAGCTGCCTGGGCAGCCCTCAGAGGCTTTGGACAATTTGCTGTGGCCACCTGTGGTTATTAGTTTAGAAAATGTGTCACTATTTTACCCTGGCATCTGTTCAAAGTACTAATTCTGTGGATCAGTGTCTTTCAGATGAAGAAAGTGAAATCCTTTTTTGCCCCTGGTGTCTGAGTAAATTGATATCAAATACTCTAATGAAAAGACAACTGTTGTCAGCAGAGGCAAGCAACAAGAAAATCTAGGACAGGAGGTAACTTCATGATAGATTCTACATCCTCAGGGACTTTCTGGGCTCTGAGGATTAATTTTCTATTACATCCACGTGTGGGGCTTTTCTTAAATACACTTCCACTAACAACTTAATACTTTTTTCAATTACAATATCTTAAACCGCTACAACTTTTTGTCATTCTTCCACTCAGAGGCCAATGCTTTCATCTTTGTCACTGTTGTTGCCACCTTTTATTTTTCCTTAAACAAAGCATCTTTTTGCTGCCCCACTGAAGCCATGCTTTTGAAGAGAAAGGGCACTCTGCACGGTACTGTGGATACTAGGGAAGCAATCCCCTTGGGAACTCCACTTCTGCAGTGGTTTGTTAGTGGAACCCTCATTTTCATGATACCTGGCTTGGTGTCCTCCAAGTGCACCTTATGGACTTGAGAAGCCTTCACCAGAAGTGCCTCTTCTCATTGTTGTAGTTCAGTTGCTTCAGATTTTTAAAATTATATTTATTTATATACTATTTATTGTATTATATTTATCTCATGTACAGTCACTCTAAGAATGCACTCACAAAATGGGGCATTTTTACCTGCCAGAATGTCCACGCACTTGCCTAAAACAGGAGATAGAGCAAGAGCGTGAGAGACCAAGAGTTTGCTGCAACAACCTTGTACTGCACATAAAAATGAATTTTACAGGGTATGACAGCATATGAGCCGATGTTTTATAAATAAGTTGGATTTGGGTAATAACGGGATACAGCCTATTGTAGGAAAGCGGTGAGTAGCTCAAATAATTTGCAGTAGCTCAAATAATTTGGAGTTCTCCATCCAGAATTGTAGTGGGTTAGAGAAGGGAAAATAAATAACATAAGATACCTGAGAATTACCTGTGCACTAAGGAGAGTCTAAAGTGTTTGTGAGGCTATTTTCACCTTCTAGAAGATGGATCAGTGTTGCCAGTCACATGATAGCACTTCTGGTAGAACAAGGCTTTAGAGGGCTTCTTTGCCTGGGGACTTACTAAATCGTTTTGATTTTGTTGGCATCAACAAGGAAGAGGTGCATTGATTTTACAAGACAACTCAGAATTCTTTTATTTGGGAAATAGTACTTACTGAAAAAAATAGTAGCTTTAAAAAAATTATTTATTTTATACCAAACTATATTTTTAAATCCAGAACAAGATGAGTTGAGAAGTTGGACCCAAGGTCTGTAGAAGGGGCTGGGCAGATATGGAGGTGCCTGTGGGAGAGCTTTCTATTCCCCTGGGTAGAGCAGAGGCTTCTTGTGCAGGCACAGGGGAGGCTGGGACTGGGAGCTGCCTACCCCAAGCTGGGATAATGACAGGAATGATGGTACCCGCTGGAAAATAATGCTGCCCAGCTGCTTCCCCAAACATTTTCTATCTCCTTTGTGGACGAAAGCAGGTAAAATCCTTTTGAGGCAATGTTCATCGTATGTCAGTGTTCAGAACATAAACTGATCTGAGTTAATCTTTGTTTTCTTCTGCACCTCCATTTTATAAAATAAAATTGGAAGGAAATTATGGTCACAAAACCTGATTTTTGCCTCAGTTTTGGTCTTCAGTACAGAACTACCTGACAATTAATATTTGTGTATACCTTTTGAAATATCTGACCTTTGGGGAGTTGACAGAGCTATAATATTAGTCTTTGTATGCTAGCCTGGCTTTTAAACTCCCTGCCTAGTGGATGTAAGTTCAGTGGATACAGATCTGAAACTTGATTTCCTCAGTATAGCTGCATTAGCATTCAGCTGTGGGTATGTAAGATAATAGTATTAAAAGCAACCTTCCATCCTGTTGTCATGGATGCAGCACAGCCCAATCCTGGTAGCAGTATACCACCAGTCTTTGTACAATCTCATTTTTATCTACAAATTTTAATTTAATTACACCAGAAATTCTGTAAGGGTATATAATATATGATTCTTATTTTCTGTTTTAAACATTAAAATGTAAGAATTGAGCAGCTCATGTTCTTTGTCCAGTGCTCGTTTTTTTTGCATTCCAAGTATCTGTCAGTATTAGTTATGAGACTGTGTGAAATAAGTAGCCATGAAAGATGCCTGCTTTTATGACAGAATGAGTGGTTTCATGAATTTTAAAGGAGCACATTTGTATTTTCTGTTCTTGAACTACATGGGCTACTCACAAATATGACAGAAGATAATTGTTTGAGGAATTATGATGCCTTTCAAGATTTTGCAGGATATTACTATTTTCATAATCTTTCATTTATCAGGTTATATGGCTTGATTTATTTATGTATGTAATTTGGAAATTAAAGTACTCCCATTCTGTCAGCATAGGTACATGTTTTCTTCATATAGCTCATACTCCTGTTAGCAAAAATAATGAATGTGCTAATTTTTTTGTCAGTTACCAAAGAAACGCGTCAGAATCAGAGGGTAGTCAGGTATTATTCTGGGCCACGTGAGACAGTATGGAATGGTATGTATTGCTCCATCAATGCCTTAGGATGGTGGGAGCGCGTATTTCAATATATAGCACTAACTGTGCCACCAGGCAGTGTGTGTACTGCAGTTTGTTAAGATTTAAATGAATGCATTGTTAGCACTGACTTCAACAGGGATTTTGTGTGAGTGAGTAAAGGCTTCAAGCCTTTAATTGACTAAGAAAATCTTTTTAGTTGTGATTAGAGGGACAGATACTCAGCTGGTGAGAACTGATGGTGCTCCATTGAATCAATTTTCATACCCCGTCTGAAGTCAATGGAGCAGTGCTCATTTATAACCTGGTACCTGGCCTGTTATTATAAAAAAATGTTTCAAGTCTGATATCTGAGCGGTATGGTAACCTTTTATCAGGGAGCTGCTTGACTCGATTTAAAAAATTTCATCAAAATCAGTGCTAAAATCCCTGGGCTAGTAAATTCAGTGGAATGAGCTATTTTCATTCAGTTGGGAGTTTGAGTGTAGAGACCTATGACTGTCCTGTTTGCTTTAAAGTGTGGTGGTCTATCTGCCATACTTTCATATTTAGTATACGGTTGTCTTTAAAATGAAGCATCTCTAGTATGAAGCATCTCTCTATCTGTGAAGCATATTTGAAAGACTAAATGAAGCATCTCTACACCCTCCTCTGTTTTAGTCATGAAGTATTTGTATTTCTTCTCTTGGTAATTTTATCACACTTACCATTCTGTGATAACTGCATAGCAAGATTTTATTTTATGACAAAAAATTCTGAATATCTTATGCATTAAACTTGTTCCTAATGTTTGAATTTTGTTGCTGAAAATCCTTTCAAAATTCTGTGCACGCCCATAATTAAACCGCTCTGAAGGTGCAGTCAGGAAAACCAGGCACCAACATTATGGAGTGAAAATTAAAGAGGCAAAACATCAGAGTGTCTACTGTATGTGCCTGCTGTTAGACACTCAAGCATGGAGAACAGGATACACCTCTATGGATGGATAGCTTTCCTTATTAAAAAAACACAGTAGGATGCACAGTAGGGGAACACACTAAAACAAGGCTTTGTAGTAATTTCCTTGAAAGAAATTTCCCAAGATAGCAACTTGAAATGCTTTTAATCTTACGAGTAGCTATATAGTGAGTTTTACTGTAGGTAGTATAAAAAAGACCATTAGATTACAGCCGATCTGGTAGAGTTGGTCCAAAGCCTATTCCCTTCCAGCCTTCCTTCTCAAGAAAAGGATTAGATTTTCCTCACACCAAAATGAGGGTTGAGTAGATCGTTGTGGCTTCTGGCATATTTAAGAACTTTAAATACATATCTCTCAAGTTTGAAATTATGTTAGAAAACAGAAAACCCACCTTCACCATCTGAAATACTTGATGAAATGTGCCGCTTTGCCACAATGAACAGATTCATTAGAACAAGGTTTCTTCTGTGTATCTAAATTTGAAACCACTGTCACTCATATTTTTGAGCTGATATTTTATTTTGGGTCTCTGAGCAGTGTCCCTTACTACTTGGGAGAAACACAAATTGTTTCTCATACTGCTGGAGAAGCATCCTACATGACTTTATGCTACAGCAACCTTCTCGCTGAGCTTTGCCTGATTCTTGCTATATGTTCCACATGACTATTAAACCTCAAAGTAAAAAAAAAAAAAAAAAAAAAAAAAAAAAAAAAAAAAAAAAAAAAAAAAAAAAAAATCTGGGGAAATTCCCTCGCAAAAACCCTGGAAGGCTGTCACGAGTGTTATGGTTACCTGATAACCCTTAAACCAGCGTGACTGTGGCCTCCGTGCTGCGCTCGGTGTCTGTTTACATGTCAAGGGCCATACTCTGAAATGTTGCAGCTTTTTCTCAGCCATACTCTCACCCATTTTGGTGTTGTGACTGCAAGGTGGTGGACCCAGAATTTTGATACAAGGAGCTGGAGGCTGTAGGTTCAGCAGGTGTTGCCCACCCTCTTATGACAGCGGAGCCAGCAAGGACTGGGGAGCCAGCACCAATGTGTGTGAGCATCAGCAGAGGAGTCTTAACATCTTGTACCTATCTTGTGTCAGCCACTGCGAGCTGAGAACAGGGAATGAACAAGTCTGATAATGTGTTTCACATTGAAATAATTAAAGAGAATTGTTGCTGGAGGGAAATGTGCCTTTAAAAATTAACCCTGACATCTCTGACAATTTGGCTTATTACAAGAGATTCTTTTTTTTCCCTCTTTTTTTTTTTTTTAGTTTCACTAAACTTGATATGCATTTTTCAGCACCTCAGAAAATGTAGAGCCTTTGAAAACTTCCCTGTATGAGTAGTCTGTACTTATATGAGCAGTCCCATCTATTTTCCACTGAACTACTCGTAGGACTGATGTTTAAAGGATCAGGTCTGAAGTAAATGACACATTCTGCTATGCCCTGGAGCCTGTGCTAGTTATTATTGTTTGAATCTATCTCTTGATTGCATATATTGCAGTCTTCTATCACACTGGGTGCCAGTTTTGAAATCTGAATGTTGTTCTTCAAATAGCCATTGAGCAGCTTGCTTTTTTATTTCTTCTTATGGTGAAGCAAGCCCTTGGAAATCAAAAGTACAAAGCACTAAAAGTTTAAAAAATGTTCTTGATAGATCTACAGTAATTGAAAAGAAGTATATGGCTATAAAAGAGGTATTATTTATCTTTAAAATTCTAGATAGGACAGCAACAATTATATTCACATTTTTGTGATACATGGAAAGTTAAGTATACAGCCAGGTATTGGTGTTCAGGAAGTTTAGTTTCACTATATCATGGCTATAACAGTCATTTACGAGTTCAAGAATTGTGCAACTTTTTACTGGGGTGAATTCCAGTATTTTCAGTTCTCCATTTGATCAAAATTTGTTAGTCTAGGGATAGGAAATTTTGGGGTTCTCTTGGTTTGTTTGATCCTTTTCTAACTAATTTTAAGCTGCATTTAAAGAGCATAAAAGGGCATACAAGGTGGCAGGAGTGGGTATCTGATGCTTTTAATCTGTTTGATGTTGCTTGAACTGCCTTGGACTGTGTGTGTTTAAAAGGCTCTCTTCCTCCTGAGCACCTGCCTGTCAACAGGAGGAATTTAAGTGCGTTGTTCCAGCCACAGTGGCTTGGAACTGTGTGTTTCTCCAGCCGGAGAAGCGGCGGAGGTGCTGCTAAGGCATTTCTCACTTTCAATTCTGCAACTAAGAAAATAGACATGCAAATTTTCCCCCAGATGCTGAGAAGTGGTTGTGGTTTTTTGTGTTTCTTTTTTTCTTTTTTTCCTTTGGATAATGTTCGACCTCAGGGGAGGAAAATGCAGTAAAATATACAACAGCAAGCACATACTTTTAATTTGTATTCTGCAATTCTCAGTTTTCAGGGCAGATTCCTGGTTGCCATGATCCGTATCCATCAGTACACCCATGTTAAGTGTAATGCTGGTTTACACTGGTGGAGAATCTGGTTGCAGAAGCCAAACCCTTTGCTTCCTTAATCAAGGGGAAGAGATTCAGCCCCATATTTCCTCTTCCACTGAACTTTTAACAATTTGGTGGTCTTAGTACAAGCCTCCAAGATGCTGAGTTACTCCCATGGGTGCTTAAATCAGGATAGCAGATGGCTTGTGATACTTCTTAGAACTGGGCCCTTCATTAGCTAAAATTTAATATATAAAATACTTTAAAAACACTTCTGAAAAACCTTTTTCTTGGCTTGGGAAAGAATTTTACCCTTTTTGTAGAAACAGCAACTAAAGAAATATCTATTAGTAGCTGTGACATTTGCTATAAACCTAGCTGTACACAACATTGCTGGTACATTCTTTCTGGCTATTAAAGGCTCATTAAAAAAATTAAAGTCTCCACAATTTACAATATTTTCCATTGAAATAGCATGTTAACACATTTCTTTAATCAGTGTGTAACTGTCAAGGGAAAGAACAATTCATCTAGTATATGCATACATTAGAAAAAAAATTATCAGATTTAATTTTATTTGTTTTATATTCAGGGCTTTTTTGAAGGAATTCCTGCAGGGAAATGGTTAATCTATTTTTAACTAAAGCTTACTTTTGTAATCTATCCAGTGCTTAGAGTTCTGTCATTGATCTATGATTTATGTGATTTAAACCACCTCTTGGCTGTAACATTGGTTTCTATCCAAGATGCTGAGCTGAATACTAATTACGAGATCAAATTTATGCTGTTGGGCTAAGCAGCTGAAGGAGCTTTCCATGCAGGACTCCCTTAAACCATGCCACTGTTGAGCATTAGTGAAATATTTGGTGGGGGGGAGGGGGAAAAATGCTGGAAAAGAGAAAAAATATTGCAGGAAAACTGAAGTGTCCTTTGAAAGCTTTATTTTTAGTTCCCTTGAATGACTGTACAGTGCTATATGCAGATATTCAGTGTGTATAAGCCTGTGAATATGCACATGGTTATGTTTTTACAGCAGAATCTCACTAATTCACCCTAACGACTGGGAAACCCACTGAGAAAAGCCAAATGGCATGGTGAGCAAACAAATAAATAAGATTGAGGATATTTTATTCCAAGATGTATTTTATGCCTTTATTTTGACAAGTATCATGTTGTCAGAATGATTTATGGTATTTCATAGCATACCAGTAAATGCACTGTAGTATGGTTTCTTACACTAAGAAAGTCTTATTAACAATAGCTTTGCTTTACCTTTCTTTAAAGTGTTTTTGCTGAGAAATAAGCCAACACCACCAATTTTATAGGAAACATAGGTCTTAGGCTTTCCATTTGTAAGAATGAGTAACACTCTTCCATTCACCTCCATCACCTTCACATAGGAGGCTGGGATGGCAGTAATTTTCTTGGGTATGGGTAGTCAAAATGTGTTCAAACAGCTCTGAATCCAAAATCCAGTTTGAATAAAAATGAAAATTTCTATAGAAATTTTGTTGAGTATAATCAGTTTTGAGACAAAACGTATTCCAATGCATCATTTGACTTTCATCTCTGCTGCTGTAATGTTGAAGTGTTTCACTTTGATGATGCTGAAATGTTTGAATTTGTTCAGGTTTCTGGTTTTTGGTTGGTGGTTTTAATTTTTTTTTTTATTTATTTATAGTGTAGTTCTCATGTTTAGTATATGCTTTATCTTACATTTTGTTACATTAGGGTATTTTTAACATTTTCAGAGTACCACTGCATATAATTAAAATGTAACATTTGCATAAAATATTTTCGTAACTTCAGTTTTGCAGGAATATTTTAAGCTTTCACTTCCCTTCTCCACTTGTGAAAATATTTGAATTTCTCATAGAATGGAAATTCCAGGTTGCAACTATTTCCCCTGTCTTTTTTTAACTTTGGAGTGGTGTGTTCTTGTGCCTCAGGGCTCTGGAGATGGGATCCTGGCCAACAGATTAGCGTATAGGATGCAGGTGATGTTGTCAGACAAACACAAGGAGAAGGTTTTGGATGTTCTTTTGTTTTCCCTGTGACATCTGTACTGCCATCGGTGAGAGTGGTTGTGTGTGTGCTTACATGCCTTCCCCTCGCAGAGGTTACAGCGTGTGGCTGGAGTCAGCAGGCTATCCCGTTTGGTCCGTAGGAGGCCCTTTTGTGGGGAATTAGTTTCCTTTTATCCTTATTTTTGCTCACTTTAAAAACAAAACCCAAAACAAACAAAAAAACAGAAACAGAAATAAAACAAACAGAAAACCTTGAAAAAGTTTCTTCCAAGGGCATTTTTAGACTAATGGTCTCTGGTTGTGTATCTATTGCTTGCTATCTTCCTCATTTCTTATTTCTCCCATTTTCTCATGTGGAGAAACTCATATTTCAGCTAGATTTTTTAGCTTTTAAAAAAGTATGTTAATTTATACTCTACTGGTGATATTTGCTTTTTAATGTGCATTGTTCTAAACAATTTGTGATGCAAATAGTGTACATTGTGTACATTTGGGGAAAAGTTATCAAATATATGCATCTATATGTAATACTGAAGTGGGATGTGCTTGGGAACAGTTTTATTAAGAGGAGCCACAGTTCACAATCCCATTTGTATATACAATCTCCTGTGATGCCATCCTTACCTGCCTCATCTATAGGTACAGTAGGTTACGTACCTAAATGTTGACAGTAATAAATGCAATGAATTGCCTGATGGTCTTCCAGCTGCAAAATGGAGGCTATTAAAAAAATCAGGATGAGCCCAGGCATGTTGAAGAAACTACTCATTGGGGATGTAATTGCAATCAGGTCACTTTGCCAGCTGACTGTAACTGCTGGGTGTGAGACACATTCCCTTGCTGCTTATGCAGGGAAATAATTTGCACCATCAGTGATGTTGTTTATCTCAAATAAGAGTAGGCAAAACAACAAAAGTGAAGATGGGTCTTGAGTTAATTGCTGTCATGGTCTGCGAGACTTCAAAGGAGTTATTTTACTGGAAGCCTCATTAAATGGATTGGATATTTTACTATGATGAACAGGTAGCTGAAGCGCTCCAAAGGGAAGTGTTTGAAGATGGGAATCACCTCTGGGACTCCCCATAACCATGAAGTTGCCAGGGAGGTGGGGAGCTCCAGTGACACCCAAGGGGGGCCAAGGGGTGGCCATGTAGCAAGGAGGCTTGTGGGAGCTGCAGACCCCAAGCCACCCCAGTGGGGTCCGTGTCCTGAGCAGGTACTTCCCCGTTTTGCTGTTTCTTTGAAGCGTGGGCTTGTGGGACTGATGCTGTAGATGCCACAAGGGGCTTGTGTGGCCTTGGGGCAACTGTGCTGCACAGCCATCTGGGAGTGATGGGAGCCCTTCTTCCCTGCACCAGTGCCTCTTACACAGCTTTTACAGAACAAAAAGTCAGTGAGAAGTTCTTTATAAAATGTAATGAAGTATTATTCTAGAGGTAACATATACAATATTTTGAATACATATATATGCTAAATATTTGTTCTGCTTCTCCTTTTCTTTATTTGCAGTAGAACTGTTAAATTAACAATTTTGGCTTTGATAATAATGTGGGGGGGAAATTAATTCCCACTGAAAGTACAAAACCTAAAATCATGTTGATTTAACATGTACATGAGCTGACACATGTATATTTAAAATGTGACTTATGCATGCTAGATGAGTGGATATTTTGTATACCTTCATATGTCTAAGTGTATAAATAGTACACAACATAATTTCGGGGGGGAAGAACATTTTTTGAAACTGTTGTGGATTGCAGTTAATTTGTGCTGCCTATCGCCTTGATGATGTTAGGAGGTTGTTAGGTGCCCTCAGGAGAGCCTCATTATGTCCCTGATAAAGACACTTCTCCCTGATTGAGAAGAAGAACAAGGCTGTAGCCATTTTGGGGATTTTTGCTTAGTTTTGTTGCTATATGATGTGGTGTACGCATGCTGGGATGTGCTTGCTGGCTGGTGTTGGGAACTCTTTTGCTGACGTCAAACGTCCTGTGGCTCCATCCTCTAAAATTTTAGCCTGTTCTTCTCAGAAGCCTCCTGTACGTGAGCTCTAACCTGTCTGCTGAGACCTTTGCTGCTCTTCCAGCCAAACACCGGCTTGTCTGCACAAAGCTACTCCGTCCACGGTAATAGCTAAAGCTTTGTTGAACCCTCTTTCTCTACCTTGCTTCAGGAAAAGTTTTGGAATTAAATTCCTCTGAACGTTGCATTTTCTGTGCACCAACAACCCTGCAGCTCGAGTTTGGATCGTCTGCCACTGAGTGGATTTGCTGCAGTGTGTTGCTTTCTGTAATAGCTGCTTTTGACAGCTCTTCCTAAAATTTTGTGATTTATGGAAAAGGGAGCAAAACCTCACACAGGATGGTGATAGCAATACACTGGCCGCTGTTTTTCTCTCCTCCTCTCTTGTGACAAGGGAAGTTCAGATTTTCTCTATCTTTGATTATGTAGGGGTGCTTACTAATCCCACAGATGTAAAATTGTTTGAAGAGTGAAAAGGTTTGAAGTCAACGTAGGCTGCTGAACATCCAAAAAGAGAGACACCCCCCATACAAATCAATTTGGCATTGATTGGGAATGCAGTTATCAGCAATAACAAAAAATGTTTCCCCTTAACTTTAAATCTCAGGAAATAGAAACAACAGAGAAATATAAGCTGCAAGCAACAAGGCAAGATTTGGGATACCCTTCCTATGGAAGTATCAGAGCAAGAAGACCTAACATATCTCTAAAGCGCTGCTTGATTTTCTCAGAAAATTGATATGTTAGGATAAAATTTATAAATAAGCATAAGATCTCTGTAATTTCTCCACCCAGTGAAAATTAACAAAACCTAGGGCTAGCTATTTGATAAAACTGAGCAGACAAAATGTGTGTAACTATCCGTAGAGTGGCTGACATGATGAATGATGATGGATCCAAACTCATCTGAAGTTCTTTAGGAATAATAACAGCATAAAGTAATTTCTATAGGGTACTTAAATGTGCCTGAAACAGAACAGTGTATTGAAAGTTGCATATTATGCTAAGAATGACAAGTATTTATGATTGGAAGATCTCTGTGTTGGGATTATCAGTTTTTGTATACCTTTTCTCAGTTCTTTAATCTTTCGATGTGAAGACCCATCTAGAGATAAGGGGGGAAAAAAAAGGCTGATTCCTATAATTGTACTACAGAGATAGTAAATACCCTCTTACTCAAGAAAATCAGCAGTGTCTGATGCTACACAGGTGTTTTTCTTCTGAAGTAATGAATGTCCTCCTTGAGGAACAGCTGGCGAGAGAGGTGCCTGAATGGCAGCAGGAGGGTGGGCTACAGCTCAGCTCATTCCTATGAATGGGAAAGAAAAATCCTAACATGTGGCGCCGGTTGTGGCTAGTGAGCTTTATGTTAATGCAATTGCAGACGTAGTTGAGGAAATTTTTTTTAAAAGTGGGTTTTTTTAAAAATTATGGTCACAGCACTTGTGGCTAAATGTGGCAGCTGAAGAAAAATATGGGTGTAAGTATACTGACTTGTCAGAGTACTGGGAATCTGTGTAATCGTAAGGGGCGTTGAAGTGGAGTTTTAGAATTAAAATGCCCCTTCTGCAGAACTCCTGCTTTCTGGTTCTCTTTGTATCTCTGGAGTGTTGTAGTCTTGTTCAAAAGAGAGTGTGAGATTTTGATTAAAGGTGTTTCTAGAAGTATGACAAATACAATCTGCATTTGTCACTGGTTCAGAAGAGGAGAAACTTGTGCAATACACAGATTGATTTGCAAGACCTTAAGGTTTTCAGCTTTCGCTAACCTTTGCTAGCATACTGCAGCAATCTGTTCTTTGAACATGAACCTCCTAGGTCTATAAGAGCCTTTGAGACAGAGCTGATTTTTTCAGCATTGACTATTGAAGCTTGTGATTTTAGATCTGAATGTCCCTTTTTCAACCCTGCTACCAGTGACCCGCTGCATAGTAAGTGTCTCATATCATAAAGTGGTTATTCACAGAAAGCTTTGACCAATGCTATCTGGAGGGTGGGAGATGCTTTCCTGGCAATGGGATGTGAACATCGTGGGGCAAATTTTCAGCCAGGATAAAAATCCTGCTTGATCACTGCAGCTCAATGGGCGTCTGTTAATTCATGTGGAAAATTCGTGACCCCAGCAAGATCACAAAGTTCAGTGTCCTTGACTGAGCGCAATACTCTGCAGTCAAGATTGAAACATCTTTATTCCTATAATTTCCTTGAATTTCGATTGTTCTGTAATTCCTTTAAATTGTTTTATATCAAAACCTACATGATTCTTCATGAAACCTTTGAGGGATGTTCCATGTGTTCTTTCTTTCTCTTTTATTAGGTTATTGTGTTTCCACAGGAGTAGGAATCATGAGCCCTGAGAACTCACCTGGATCCTCTGCTCGTAGGCTGTATTCATTGTGTGCAGAGGTTAAACTCTGCTGATTCTGGTATGGCCATTATTACTGTAGCAATCATTCAGGACTTTGCTTATTCTTGAACAGCATCAGTCTTTTGTTTTTAATTTAGTTACATCATGGTTTTGAGGAAACTCTTTTAGCTGAAGAAATGGCTGACAGCCACAGCTGGAGGACAGTCTGGGGGGCTGCTTTGCCTGCCAAGGATGTGCTCTGGGCACTTTTCTCTTGTGTTTTGGTGGTGAGATTGAAAGGTGGAATTGCCTTGTGCTGGAAGGAAACCCCTGAGCCGAGGATTTGCAGGGCTCCCTTGCACTGATGCAGTGCAGCCAAGCACTCTTCAGGCAGTGCATCTTCCCTTGCTTGCTCTCAAAAGGAGCAGAGGAATTTGGAAAGATGAATCATCTGTGCTTTGCATTCAGCCTGGCAGAAAATATCTCATCCCTTTTACAGGAGTATTTTTCTTCTTTTGTGGGGCATCAGGCTGCCATTAATACTGTAGTTGGTGCACACCTCTCGAGGTAAAGGTCATGTGGCCTGATTAAAAAAACAAAAGCAAGAGGGTAAGGTGCTGTTAAGGAGAGCAACAGTAGTGACCATCAGCATCACTTTGCACTTCGTTATGTAGGAATTGGGTAAATATACTTTGCTATAGCACCAAAAGGCCTGTTTTCAGCCAGCAATCAAGTCAGTCACCTCAGCTTTGTCTATCAGTCAGTCACGTCAGCTGAGGATCTTCCCTCTTCCTTTATAGCCCTTGGTCCTGATCCCATCAAGGCTGGAGGCAAAACTGCTGATGGTGTCGGTGATGGCAATGGAGTGCACTCCCCTGAGGCTCCCTGACTCCCATCTCATTAACACCTGGATTACTTCACCCTCTAATCCAGTCATCGGTACCCGGGCGCAGATGTGTTTCACAGCTTTGCCATGTTTGATTGATTCTGTTATTTGTGTATGCAGCTGTACCACTGCCTTTATTTATTTATTTGTTTTAATATATTGCACAGATGCATACAAATGTATCTCAGAGACCTTTTCCCCTTCACAGACAACTTCTCGTTGTGCCTTCTACTGGGCAGTCAGGTGAAGTTGTCTTTACTACTGTGGATTTTATCAATTTGAAATCTAAACAATTAAAATAGAAAAGGTAAGCAGTTTCAGGCAGCAAAGTGGCCCTTGAATGCCTCAGTCAAATTTTGCATTTATGCACCGAATTTTTCATCTTTTTTTTAACATGATTTTCTTCCACTTGTTACTTTATGTTAGTCTGTATAAAAGATGAAATGGACTGTTGAGGTGGAAAGTGGAAGCTGTTGGTACACAAAATGCTTTCAAATGCAGAAACTAAGCAAATGGGCAGAGGTTTTGTACTTCCCTGCCCATCCCTCCCAATCTCTTTTGTTAATAATGACTTTGCTTATTACTTAAAGCCATTGCAGATCTAGAAAACAGCAGAAAAGCTTAACTTTGGAAGTTCAACTATTTAGTGTGTGAGTAAACTTTGCCCTTGTAAAGTTTGGCCCCCTTTCATGCAAAGATTTGACTTAAAAATGATATCTGTATGGAGTTCAATGTTGAAAAGGTGTTGGGAGCATGTCACAGTCACAAGCAGTGTGCACTGTAAATTGTTATGAGTTTATTGAAAATAAGATTTGGGGTGGTTGTTCATAAACAATCTATTGCTCTACTGGGCCTCAGAAAAAACAAATTTAAAAAAAAGTTGTCTGTTTTTCCAGTGTTCAACACCGCCTGTGGTGGCAGGATGTTGCTCTGCAGTGACCAGGTCTTCCCTGCTCAGCTGCAGGCTGTGTGCTGTGATGAAAATCACTCCTAGCAGACAGTGAGCACCTGTCATCGGGAGGGGAACCTACTCTATGCTCATCATAGATGAAAGGTTCTGGCTGGGGTGAAAACCAATCCCTCATGTGCTGCTGTCTCATGGCGACATCGTTGCCCCCCATCATCCTGGGGAGTGACATGAGACATCTGGTAAGGTCATCTTCTCCACCTGCACTGCCCCTGTCTCACGATCAAGTCCCTGCTCTGGGTTGGACCAAGAACCTGAATACCAAGATCTGTTCTCAGCAGAAAGCCCATGAAATATAACCCCCTATACTTATTTGAGAGCCATTTGTGTCATTAGCAAGATACTTGGAGCCAACAATTTTTGCTGTAGGTACATAATTACCCTTTTCCCAAACACAACCCCAGAGCATGTATTCTTCATATCAGTGCTCTCTAGGTCTTCCTCCTTTTCACAAGCAAGAAGCCTTAGCTCCAAGTCAATGTCAACTCTGCTGTCTCTCCTAGCTTACCTTGTATGATGAATATTCTCGTTTGTGCTATTTTGACCTTCTCCAGCAGAAGGTGTGGTAGCCCTTTAGAGGAGCTCTCTGGAAGTAGCCTTGGATCCTTTTTCAACCAATGAGTGCCCTGCGTGAGATGCTTCCCTTTCTGTTGCCCTAAAAATAAGAATTACGTTGCTCTGCTGCGGTCACATCTCTTGATGAGTGAACAGAGCTTCTTGAAACCAGCAGGCTATACTGTATATTCAAGCTTCCTAGATTCCATTAACATTTTGTTAATGAAATAGTGCTTTGTCAAAGAGTCTTGAAAACTTAAAAGGGTATTTAAGCTTCTTCCATGAGTCAATACCATGTAATGTCAACATTACCACGAAGGGATAATTCGGAGATGTCACACAAAGCATGTGTTATGCCATTTGCAGTCTAGCAAAACAGCTCAGCATTTATGTTGTTTAATCCATCTTCAAAAATCTTTTGTTCTGAAAAAGTTTGAGATCAATCTTGTCAGTATTTACTGACACAAAGCTGATGTAAGTCGCTGTGCTCCTATTGACTTCATCTGAGTTGTAACGATTTACCCCAGCCTCGAATTAAGCCCAAATTAGGCATATGAAGAACTTGATATCAAACTTTTAAGGAATATAGAGATGAATGGTACACACCCTGCAAATGAAAATGTGAAGAGAAGTAGAGCGAAGGAAGTAAATAGTTTGCAGTGATCTGGGACAGGACAGGCACAATTTGAAGAGACTTGAAGAAACACATTATCTACAATTTTGCATTTATGAAATAATCTACTTCTCTAGCTAGAAGTAAATAGGAAATAAAGAAATAGACAGTTCAGATCTGAGCTCTGGCAATGAGGTTCAGCATTGTGATGTGGGAGCTAATTTCTAAAATGTATGTGCTGCAGTGTCCTGGGTTTATATCATATCGCAGTGAGTCTGGTCAAGGTACATGAAATCCTCCCTTCCATTCCTCCTTCCTCCCTTTTTTCAGTAATTCTCTAATCATTCCTACCACATAAGGAAGTTGTTTCATCCTACTGGACATTGCAGTAATGCTGTTTGTTTTACCTTTGTATGTTTTAATCCTTTTCCATTAAAGCTCTGTGTAATTGATGTAGTTGAATGTAATGAGCGGTAGCCTCAGCTTTCTTTGAAGAAAATAGACTGCCTTACTTAATACTTGGCTGAATGTGAACTGCTTTCCTGTGATTATTTCTTAGCCGCATTAAATCTATTTCAGACTTCCTGGATATATGGGGTCAATTCTGCAATATATAAAGTGATGTAAAGTTCTTAAAAAATATTTAACATATTTTAGTGGTAAATGTTTGTATTTCATTCACATTCAGGTTTTTTTTTCTCCAAACCAGGCATTATGCAGACCAGCAGCATTACAGACCTGCTGGAGGAGCTTAGCGGAAGAGCCAATGCTGCACTGATGATGTGAGTGGGGAAAAATAGCCCTAAAGTTGTATTACTGCTGGTGGGTCAGGTGTGCTGTGGTAATTTGCAGGTTCCTTCTAAGTAAGGGATACTTTCTGGCTTGACTGCACACAGCAGGAAGAAAAATAGTATGAGGCTCTTCATTTATACTTTTATGCTGTTTTACAACCTGGGAAATGTATGGGGCATAAACCAATTGCTCTTCCTGCAAGGACCTATGCGGGGCTTGCAGCCTTGTTGCTCCAGGTGAGGTCACTGCAAGAGCAACAAAAATGAGAATAAAATATGAAAAAGAAACACATTGCAAATACAGGCTTTGAAACCATCTGAAAGCAGGTTGTACAGCATAGTGTGTGTTCTAGCAGCCTTATGGCATGAAAGGGTCTCAAAATGGTTAGCTCTTCTTGAGGGATGCCTTGTAGCAAACTATGACAGACTATATGTAGTACATGCATAATTCTATAATTAAATTAAGATCTTGGAATTATCTCCCAGATCCCAACATACTTGATCAGATGCTTTAAAGCAATAATACATTTGCAGAGCTAAGTAGGAAAATTTGAAAAACCACAAATGTTACATAAGAAGGGGAATCAAACGTAAAGTTTATGATCCATTTTGGCCTGCTGTTACAAACTGAACTTGGAGTAATCATGCTGGATCTGAAATACTGCAGTCAGCACTGCAGCAAAATGAAACATTTGGCAATGGAGGAAATGTTAAAAATCAGTTTAAAAGAAAAACAAAGCCAGGTACTTCTAATACAAAAAAAGATCATACCAGTAGTAATGTAACTGTATATGTGACGTGTCATTCAGACAAAGAGTGTCCCAAAGGCTTTACAGATTTTAATGACACCACAACATCAATCAGAGGAGTTTGCGGAAGGAGGATAGAAGTTAGAGTGTGGGATGCTGTGCATTTTAACCTACTATTTAAAAAAAGAAAAAACAAGTCCTTGAAGATGTTAGATACTTAGTTGGAAGAACTATTACAGTTCTTAGAAATGGTATACAGAGATGGGGTTTGTACCTGAAGCAGTGAATGCTTGAAGGAAGAAGGAGGTGGCTAGTGCCACATGTGATGGAAGTGGGATCAGGGATAGACCCTGCTAACTCAGGGCAGTGTGATTAAATCCCATAGATGCCACTGCTGTCTCTCAGTATCAAATATGAGACTTCCTTGCAGATGCAGAGCTACCTACATCTTATCAAAAAGCAGGCATTACAAAGATTTAATCTACATTGTTTTTTTAAAAAAGTGCCTGATACAAAGCTGCCACAGATAACCTACAATAGTATTATACTTCTGCTTCACTTAAAAATCCACTTTTTATTTCCTTGACATCATCAATGGCATTAAACACCTATTGATCTACTTGTATATAAACCGGCATCTCTCCTTGTCTCAGTTCTCCATGTATAAAAAGAGAACAACACTTTCTTCTGTACTTTTCTGTATTTCCCATGTACATGATAAATTCTGGGGAAAGCAGCTCTGTATTATGCTGTGTTTATAGACAGTGTCCATCCTAGTACAGTCCTTATGTTATTCAGGGGCTTCCAGGTCCAACCACGGAACAGGTAATTGTAATTTCTGAACCTAGCAGAGTATTTCCTCCATGGCATTAAATGTGGCATTAAATCAGGGTAATTGAAAGAAATCAGTGTTTTCAACACTATCATATATTAAACAACTACTTATTCTAGTTTCCTTGTTTCAGGTTTGAACAGAGGCCTGTGGTGGTCCAGCTTGTTGGAAACTTTTGTGTTCAAACCAGAAGGATGCTGTAAATGGAGCTAATCTGTGAGTAAGTTTTCTGGAGGCCATTATGTCTCCTACAGTTTTGGGCTTTTTTCTAAAGGAGACATTGCTCTGTATGTGTCTATGTGTGAGGGAGAGAGAGAAAGAGCATTGCCTAGAGGGTTTCAGTTATCACACTGTCTAAATATCCCTTATTTTTAGTTGGAGTCTTCTGAATATGAGATCCCACTACAGGTAGGTGAAGTGACCTCTTCGGTTTTGAATCTGCTCTTCTCTGGCAGATGCAAGGCGGCAGCTTTGAACAGGAACCCCCTCCTGCTCCATGCAAAGCTCTTTGAATTGCCCCTGATACGCTTCTAAGGCTCCCCGGTTGCGTGCAAGGCACTTTGAAGATGAATGCCCCAGCATAAGGAAAACATGAAACAAAACTTACTCCCTTATGTCAGAGTGTGCGGCAGATTTCTCAAAGATCTTCAGTACAATGGCTGCTCTTTGGTGGGTGAGAGGAAATAGGCTGGTTCACCAGCTTGTACAAGAAGAACAAAATTGCACAGGGCTATCCATTGGGTGGTAGATCAGGCGAAAGAAAGGCAGTTGGGGGTCTCCACAATATTCAAGTCCAGAAAAACTTATTTTGGGTTGACTTCATTGGATCTTATTTGATGAAGACAAATTTATTATTATTAATTTTTCTTCCCCATGAAGTTTGCTGTATTTTCAAGTGACAGATATGCCACTTCCTCTTGAGGGGGCATATTTTTCTCTGTCTCCATGAAAATCATCACAGCCCAACTCCTTAGGCTATATGTAACCATTATAATTTTCTGGTATGTTTTGGACATGACCTACAGTCCTGGGAGCTGAAGGGCTCATTGGTGCTTGGGAGAGTGGTAAAATGGTAGGCAGTTTTCTCTTATCTGCGCAGTTCTGAATATTTCTGTTATAATTTGCATGAAACTCTCAATTAATGTGTTTTTTAAACCTGATGAATCAGCTTTGCTGGCCCAGGTGAGCAGTCATGTATGATCCAGAAGTTTTCATTACCATCAGATCAATTAATCCATGTTCTTGAAGGGTTAATGGGCTTATAATGTAAAAAATTGAACTGATGTCCCTGGAGACACTAGGTGCAGAAGCAGAAGGGAAGGGGAACATTAAAAGAGATTTTTTAATTATTTTTTTTTTTAAAATAGAGATTGGTTAGTGGAGAATGGTGGTGTTCTTCTCACCCCTTTTGGATGACTACTACAATGCAAATGTGTGAACTCCCTGTAAAGAAATGGAGGAAAGCAGAACCCTCTGGGTCACAATTCTTTTCCATATATGATAGATCTTTCTTCCTTCCAATCAATTAATTGCATCCTAAAAACATCTATTTCTCACCATTGACTTTAAAGGGATTTTAGATGACTAGCTCAGATATAGCTGTCTACACAGTAAGTGATTAAAGTTGGGTTAGATGAGCTGGCAGACTACATGAATTTTTTTTTTCTTCCTTCATGCAAACCCTAAATCAAAAGGCATCTCATCAGAGTATTATAAAATACAGCCTTCAGAGGGATGGTCTTCTACTTCCATATTCTGGCTTCTGAAGGGAGGAGGGAGACTCCCATCAATTTAGAGAGAGGTAAAGATTTCATCTCCCTCTAGAAATCATGGCCATAATGGGAAATTCAGACATTTATGAGATTTGCTTAGCCAAGGCATAACTGAGCATGTGGAGGTTTCTGTTTGTCTTTATAGTACAACAGAAAAAGCAGAATAAAAGACGATTTTTAGTTGTTTTTTTTTCTTCTTCCACCCCCCCCAATCTTTTTATTATGTACCTGGGCGGGGGGGAGAAGATACAGGCTGTGTGACATTATAAACTGAACTCCTTACCAGCTCTCTCCCCGAGACTGCAAAATAGGGATAAACTATAGGTATTTATTAATGGGAGACCTCCAAACAAGCATTTATGAATCCACCAGAGAGGAATTCTCACAAAAAACCCCATGCATGTAATGCCTGGTTTATGTCTGAATTTTAAAAACAGGTAAAGTTTTAAGTCATTTAAGCTTGACCTAGCAAGTTTCTGGCAATTGGTGAATATTTCTCTTGGGTTTCAAAAGCTGGCAAACCCGATACAATATATATACATTTAATACATATATATGTATATCTAAAAATAAAGAGACATATATGTATAAAGTCAATATGAATTTCAAGGACAAGAGGGAGTGAAGCAAAGGATGGCTTATTTTAGTGTTAAATCAGAAAGGGACTTGAAACATGGTGCGTTTAGTTGTTTCCTCTAATTGTTACTTTCTTGACAATAATGGGTAAAGTATCAAATTATTATTTAAACTTATAAATAAAGCAAGTGTCCTTTCTTGTACATGTAAGTAATGCTCTTCTGCCAAATGATAGGCATGACTGTATTTTTTCCTAATTGAATCTGCATATCTTTTCCTTTGATAGTCCACTGCTGAATATTGATGGTTGCAATAATTGGCTCTTTATTGGTATATTGTGTTTTCTCTGCGATTTTTCAACTTTCTGCAGTAAATCCTTTCCAAGTTTTACTTCTTTTATGGTCTGGTACTTACAAACGTTGCTAATTCTGATGGGGCTGTAGGGCTGTGAATAAGACTCAGTGTTTTGATTTGTTGTGCAAGTCATGTATCAGTAGCTGGTACCTCTCCTTTTATCTTTTTTAGTAGAAATAGCTCGGCTGTTACTGGCTATATTTAGCAAGCGAATTTAGTCTTTCTTCGCTGTCTGTTTTCTTCTATTTGTCCCTTCAAGGGTTAGTGGCATTCAATGGTGGATAAATGCAAGAAAATCTAATAATACCTTTCTAATATAACCACTTATCTGGTATCATATTTTATTTTAACTCTTAATGCAACTGTATAATCATAGCTTCATTGCTATAATTGGATTTGGAAGTATGTTTGTGCCATTTAATTACATCTATAGCATTTCTATAAGCTTATTCAGAGTAATTAGTAATCTTATAATTTTTAGTGGAATCATATTTTATTTCCACTGTACTCATTTTTTGCTTCAAATTCTTCAACACATTTGCACCAATTTTGCTTTTTGCACTGGAATTTCTGGCATAAATAATCATTAAGATTTTTTTTTTCCACTGTGAATGTGAACAGAGCCTAATCCAGCTCTCATTGAAGTCAATGGTAGTCTTTTCATTTACTTCACTGGAAACTGGATCAAGCTAATAGGTTGCAAATTGCATTCAAGGGAAAGTCACATCTTATCATGGAAATCGCTGTGTAGCAAAGCACAGTGTTATTGATGGAAGACACAAGACAGCTGGTTATTTCCAGATTTTCTTGCCAGATAATTTATAGATTCTCTTATCCAACTTTTATTAATTTTTAGTTTATAAGTTATGGCATTGCAACAATTTTTAAAATATTAATTCTAACTTGATCTTTCTGACAAATTAAAACACCCTTCCAGATAAAGATTTTTATAAAAGGGTCTAGAACTTTGCTTTTCAGACACCAAGTTAGCTATTTATTAATCTCAATTAGATAGCTCAAAATTGGGCATTTTTTCAGTTTAAAAAATATATTTTCTGCATTTTTAATTGAAAAAGAAACATTTGATAATTTTTTTTTACCAACTCACTGTTGTGTCACTTCAGAGCTGTGTCATTTCGTTAATATAATTGGTCCTCTTGCTGCTGAATATGAAAACCTGTAAGCACTTCCACCTAAAAGTGTAATTCTAGCAAATTACATTCCCAAGTAGGCACAAATTTATGATGTTCACTTTTCCCAACATTTTAATTTTGCAGCTGTGGGATGCTCACTATATGTGCCAAATAATTTTTTTTAAAAAACTATTGCAACTTGCTTGTTAAAGAGTTATTTTTCTCTTCTGCACTGCTCCCACTCTGTTGATTAGAGGTTTGTTGCTTTGCTAATGCGTCTCTCTCCTTCAGGCAGTTAATGATTACAGACAACTCTCTAACCTATAATTTTAGGGGAAGGTTATTGAGAAGGTGATATGGCAACGATTGTAATTGTTTCTGTGGCTTAGAAATGTCCTTAGTCTTTGCTGGCCAGGTATGAGATCCTGGGTTTTAGAGTGGAAGTGGTGCTGGTGTCCAGGATTAAAGACACTTTCCTGTGTTATTTATTCCCAAATCACACCAGCTCATAAGGTTAGAAAGAACATTGTGAAAGATGGTAAACTCTATTTAATTCTTAATAAAATGTCAATGCAATGGTGTCTCTTCCATCCCAGGCAGATGGTGACCTTCATAGGCTTGAGTATGGACCTCTAAGCAGAGATACTCAGCTGGTGGAGGGGTGGCCCATAACTCCTGGCATGATTTTTAGAGCCTCAGGAGCCTTTGCAAGATTTGGATCATCTTTGGTTTCAGATGGCAGGATGACAATCATTCATTTGTGCAGCCTTTTGCTTGAAAATAGATCAATTGAACAATTTCTATTGGAGGTTTTGCTATTCTTCCAGCATGGAGAAGAGTTACTTATGAGCCTTAAATGGAAAAAATGTTAACTTTAGTAATTTCATTACTGATAATTTGAATGGAGCAACATAAGCACCCATACACCCAAAATTCAAATCCTAAATACAGCAGTTATTTGCATATTGTATGTAGGTGCCTTGCCATGGAAGCCATGTTCCCACGTCCTGGGGACACTCATTTGGATTTTCCCAGTGGATGTATATGAGCAATTTGTATTGAAATTTTGTCAAAAAATGACTAGTGTTTTACCACTTTAAAACCATGGAAACATCACAATGTTCTTTTAGAAATGACTCCATGAATTAATTGCAAATTACTTATTAATGAAACAAATATTCAGCTGTCACTTGAACTAAACTACACGATATGCTTAATGATTATTTTTTGAGAAAACACTTTTGTGTTTGTTTGATCTGCCTAGTGTTAACAGTGGTAGAAAAAGAGGAAAGCATTTGGTGTCAGAGTGGAAACTTGAAACTGGCAAAAAGAAGAGGAGGAAAAACATCAGCCAATATCTGCAAAATAGGAGAAAAGCCCAAAGAAATAGCAGATATGTAACAATTACATTGGAAAGCTGCTCCCCGAGGCAGCCCTAGTTAGGTAACAAGGGTAAAATATGGTGACATGGGCAGGGAAATCTGGCAGTGAAGGTTTCACAGTAATATTAATTCAGCTGCATTCCATGTCTGTAAAATGAGCATGAAGGAATTCACCTCATACGGGGTGGGTAAATGTTTGCAAACTGCAGAGGGACTCTCAAATGGATGCAAAGTATCATCTGCAGTTCTGCAAAGTATAATAAAAATAAATGCTGCTAATTAGGGAACGTGCATTCCTCATGTCTCTGGCATTAGTCTGAGACAACACCACCGAGCTTCCCTGCCCAGACCTTCTGTGTCCTACTTGAACCTGCTGAGCAGCGCTGAGCTCAGTGGGACCTTCATGGGTGACCGTGGTGCACCCAGGGGGAATTTTTCCACAGGCAGCTTGCTGAAGCCATGCATTTTTTCCATATGCTCTCCATAGCAAGGGGCAGATTATAAATAGGTAATCAAGCCTTTACACTCTTTGCTGTGCTACTGATGCTGTTTACAAGAGCGGGAACACGGGGCAGTACATGAGCGAGGCAGGTACGCCTGCATTCTGAACACATCTCAGGTGTCCTTCTACTGGTGCTGCTAAATTATTTACCACTCAGCAAGCATGTGCCTGCGCGAGATATTTAAAGGAGGGAATTTGAGGTGAAACCCCATCCGTTTACCTAGAGCTGACACTGGAATATTCATTATCACATTAAATCTAACCACAGCGAAAATGAAGGCTTCCGTTGATTATGTGCTTGCATAAAAGCCTTCTTTGGTGGCAAGCCTGTGTGCCAGAGATCTGAATATAAAATCTAGAATGTAGAAACCATTCTCTTTATGGTAAATTTGCCTTCTTGGAAGTTATGAGACTTGGCAGGTTTAAATACATTTTAAACCTGTGGTGGATTATAGCGTTTTTCTAACTGGCCACAAGCAATACTAGATGAGCACGTATTGCACATGCCCAATCCCAGCTACAGGCATGAGTCAGGATTTCCCATGCAAATTAAAAAGTAAAATGCAGATTTGATATCCAGAGAACGGTACATATTTATCTTGGCATAACATGAGTTTTGCAGGGTTGGTACGGAGGTCTCCTCTTCTGGAGTGGCTGAGGCAAATAGCCCTGTCTGCACACACCTGCCTCTCCTCCTCCCCCTCCATCCCGAGTTTGTGCTGGAGCAGAGCGAGCAACACAGCTTGGAGAGGGGTTTGAGGAGCCCTTTGGAGTTATGATTGCAGAAAAGTTCAGTAAAATACGTGGGGCTGGCCCAAAAAGAGACATGAGGTATTTCCTCCTCCTCTTCATCCATCCCTCACTCCTTCCATGTCTTTCCCCTCCACCAGGGATTCTGTTGAATTTAAAGATTGAATTAAATCTTCTTCTCTGGAGGAGAAGAGAAAATAATGAAATTATGAGATGAAACGCTTTGAAAGGGCACCTCCTGAGCAGGTTGTCCCACTGGGAAGCAGGAGGACTGTTTGCTCTAGTCCACTTAGGTCTGTGTATGAGCTTCAAAGCAAAATGATATAGGGAGGGCTGGGCTTGGTGGAGGTGGGCATGTACATAAAGGGGAGAATATAACCTGTTTCTCTTAATGCTAAGAATGATGATTCACTCACAATTAGTAATTCATTGAAATATGTAACTGGTTGCATCAGCACAAAGAATTTAAAAAAAATATATCAAGTTCCTCCATTCCATAATACTTACAGCAGACTTTCTACTTTGGCAAGTGGCATATAAGGAACAACATGACCAGAAGCCAGCTTGCCTAGTCATAAATGGTGGCACTTTATGGCACATTCTTCTCTTTATGCCTCCTGTTTTCATCTTTAGTTGTAAATGTACTTAGCAAGAATAAAACATAAACATACAGAAGATACAGAAGCGCCAAGCATCTTCAGCTTTGACTGGTGCTTGCAGAAACCATAGGCAGAAACAAAATGATATCTAACTATAATCGAGACACAAAAAACCTATCTATGTTCAATCAACATTTAAAGGAGGAATTACATGTCCCACAATTCCCCTTTTATATTGCACTTAAAATCCCCTTACCTGCCCTTTAGTTTTCATGGTTTTCCTTATCTTCAGTGTCGCTTAATCATATTTCAACAGGATTTGCTTTCTCACTGCCCATTTGCCCTTACTTTCTAGTGCCACATTAATGCCAGAACACCATCCCAATAGTTTTCTCCTACCATGCTTTGACATCAGATGCCCAGAGATTTGGATTTTTTTCATTCAGGTACAAGCAGAAAAGAAAAATACCTGGTTTGTAGGAGTGACAGTAATATTTTCAAATGTAAATGTCTAGGGCTAGAGTGGGGGAATAAGGGAAGGCAAATACAACTCTTGTTTGACTCCTGTTGACGTTGTGCATTTGTCCTGGGGGAGCAGCATTGCTGGGACCTGATGGCCATGATCTGCCCTGCTGCTGGCAAATGTGATATAAATCCATTCTATTTCATCATGTAACTGTGAGTTAGTCCTTGGATCAGTGATTGGAAGAGGTCTGTGAGCATAGCTGGGGATATTATCCTCTCTCACACATTGCTGTCTTTGCTGGACATTAAGCTCTCATGTTAATTCACAAGAAAATGTATTTTTCAAAGTCACTAAATATCTGCAGTGGCCAATATTTGAACCACTATTCTTGAATTATTTTTTAATTAAACATAAAGGGTTTTTTAATAAAAAAGTACCCCGAAGCGCAGTGAATCCAAATTCTGAGGAGTTTGTGCCAGCAGAAGGCAGTCTCATTATTTTCAAATATATTTGCATCATATTTCCCAAAGCTGGGCATGGAACTGCTTTGTTACAGGAATCCAAAAGGTTCTCTGTGTGAGGTTCTGTGGTGAGGGTCAGAAGGTGCTCACTGATGGTCAGTGCTGTAACAGCAAAACACATCAGAAATCAGATCTGCTAAAGCAGGGCTCTGCTCTTCCTCTTCTGGAGGATGACTCTCAACCTTCTTCAGTCTGGTGTTGTGTGAACTGGTTTTGGTGAGAGTGAACCAAAAGGAGACGAGTACTACTAGAGTATAGGAAGGGAGTGTGCACAGTGAGTATGAGGGGAACAGGGCAGAAGAATGCCTGGGACAGACTCTTAAAGGACAAGTTTAGAAAGAAAGATTGCTTGAAGGAAGACTAAAGAGGTCTTCAAGACACGGATGTGACAGTAAGAGGGAGGACACGAGGGAAGGCTGGGAAGAAGGTAGGAGCGAGTGGAAGAAGCTGAAGCAGATGCTGTTGCCAATGCTGACAGATTGAGCAATGAGAGGAAAGGGCTTGTTAGACATTGATTTGGTTAATATATATGTGATGAAGAAACAAACACAGAGGCTGATTGTCTGCAGGGGAAGAGGCTTTAAGAGGAAGCACAGGGCAGATATCTGAAGCAGGTGAGAAGCTACCACAAGGTTGGTCATGGGGCCAGCTGAGATGAAGGAGCTAGAAAAGGAGGGATGGCTTTAACAGTGGAAACAGGATTTAGCAAGAAAACAGAATATTAAGAATTGAAAGCATTGTTGTTATTATTTACTTAAGGCTGGCTTGTTTTGAATCTAGTAAATAGCTTCTGTCAGAAAAATAGAAAACAAGTTTTAAATGTTGGCTTTTGCTTCTACTTTGTTTATTAAAGACGGTTAGTTCTGTTTTACTAATACTTTGTAAGTAAACAGAGTGAGAACATTCAGTGTGATAGAGATGATTAACCATTGAAATTTAGTTCCACACTGAGCACATAAGAAGGAAGAAAAGAAATGAAATTAATACATTAGTATAATAGAAATACCACTAATAGGTAGTAATAATGGTTCTCTATTATTTATGGTTAATTTTAGAAGAGAGTGAGTTCATTTTTGGCCCAAAGCAGTAGACAGGAGCATTGAAGGAGGGGAAAAACCTTTTAACTGAGTAAAAATTTTAGTTGTGAGCTGTAAAAGGAAGTTGAGCTGGATATTGAGAAAAATTCAAAAAGATAAAAATTATTTCAGTTTGGTAGTTCTTCACTGGTTCTGCAGTTTGGCAGCTGTCAACATCTCAAAATATCATCTCACCCAAACTGTTGAAAGAAAGAAAGCCTTTGATTTTTCCCTTGAGACTCCCAAGCTGAAAATGGACTCTTTGTAGTCTCAGCCTCATTTCAGACAGGTTTTTTTTTAAGAAACATTCTTGCTGGCAGAAACAACTAATTCATAAATAGAGTCTCTGTTAATTAAATAAGTTTTATCATTTTAACTTTCCTTTTAAAATGAAAAAGAAACTAAATCTCTAACATTTTCTTCTTTATTATGAATCTTAAGGGACTGAACATCACATTTCTTGCATCATTAATAATGCAAATTAGTTTTTGTTTGGGTCTCACAACTGTATAGTTAGAAGTAAATATTTAATGCACAGATCTGGGAAATCAACTCATATAAAGCAGAAATTTTACTTTATAGTTATTGAAAGTTAATGTAAGAACGATGGGAAGTACTGTGGTTTCTGTTTATTTAACCTTTCTTGCTCTTGCTTTTCTTTCAGTAGAACTCTCTGTAACTTGTCATTAAACACTGTTATATTCCTACAGTATCTGTTTTTACTATCTTTACAGTAGCCACAGCGTTCAGCATTTAATACCATTTTAAAGTAAAGGTTAAACATATATACCATACTTAGGGCTATAAGGATTATATTTTTGGTCTCAACTAGTGGCAGGAAAACCAGGCGATTATTTACAATAACACCTAATAATTTGTTGACTTTGCAGCAGTTTTTCTTAGTTTGCTTAATGAAGCAACAGTCAGATAGCCAAAATAAGATTAAACTTGATTTGGGCCCTCTGTATCATGCATAGTAATGCCTTGGGAGTGTGGGGGTGAAATACTTTGACTTGTTTACTTGTTAGCACAGGGATAGTCTGCAGTTAGTGTATATAGCCTGTAGTAGGTCTTTCTGCCCTGTGTTTTTACACATTATTCCTGAATATATCGTACCTCCCTCCATGTGCAATGTCTGTAGGAATGACACTATTGCAGACAAATTACAGACGTTTCACTGTGACATCTGTGCTTTTTGTAGCAACTCTTTTTTTTTGTGTGTGGTGGATAACAGAAAATAGTAAGTATCCTGTTATTTTGTGCATGAAATCTGATAGTGAAAAAGACACCGGAGAGAATTCTTCAGTGATAAAAATTTAAATAGACCCATTTATCAATATGACAGAGATTTGACCTGAAAGCTAAAGTGTTTGAAAGTTAAGTCGGGTTGTGTAAAGAAAGTTGAGGCTGCGCTGCAGATAGACCATAAGTTTTGTAAGTTATTAAATCAAAATACAAGGTATTGACAAAACAATAAATTGCCTGTATCACCCCATCTAATAGCTTCTGGGAGCACTAAATACATTCTCCACACTTAAGATGTGTGAAGCTTTTCCCTTTCTCATACTTTTGTTCTTCTACTCAAAAACATTTGTGCTGTAGTTGGTTTTATAACAGATTTGGCACCAAATTGCTCCTTTCTCTGTTCTTGCCAGAGAACTTGCTCAGAGCAGCATCGTGGGGAGCAGGAGTGGTGGCATTACTCTGCTAGCAACAGTATTATTGAACTTCGCAGGTGGGGTATGAATGACTCTCTTGGGGATTAAAAAAAATAAATAATAACGGCACTAATATCTTTACAGGGAGAAGGGAGAGCACACGGCGGTGCTCTTTGCTCTCCCTGGGAGTCTTCAGCACCGTTTCTGTGCTGGAAATATGTGGGATTTGGAGAGGGAGAAGCACCTGGTAGTAGCTGCTCTTCAGGGCATGCTCCCCTCAAATGGGGATGCTCTGGGGAGCGAGGAGCCATGGGGCCACCCATGCTGCCTGTGTAACGATGCACCTTCTTGGAGAGGAGCTGAGTTTACTCTTGTGGGGGGGGAGGCAAAAGGCTGCGGGACCCGCCAGGGATGGGGAGGCTGGGGAGCATACAGGGGGCAGCTCTTTGCTTCCAGATTCATTACCTGGGACCTGCTTTTTCCTCTGGCTCCTCTGACTCCACGGGGTTAGAGGGGCATACCCCCTACCTACAGCTTCCCCACCGAGGAGAGAATGAGGCTGCCTCTCTTTGGCTTGAAAACCACACAGATTTGAGACTATTTCCCCTCCTGCAGATTTTTCCATGGAGAGGATCGTAGAAGACATTACTATTTATAGTGCACAGTACGTGTACACAGCATGACATCCACCGGCTTTTCAAGCAAACATCCTACCAGTTTGGAGGGGGGAGGCTTTCCATCTTGGTGTCCCCAGGATGCCCTGTCCCCTCTCCTGGGGAGGTGGGAAATCGCACAGGGGTAGCACCCATCTCCCCTTGTCTATAGGTTTCTTTCACTTATTTTTAGATGAAGATACTTGCCCCCCTGCCATGGAGCTGATCATAAGGTTCAAAGTCAAAGCAAGTTTTCAGCACAAATGACATGAGTTTTAAGAGGAGGGAGAGGAATTGAAAGCAATGATGGTACAAGGGGGTCACAGAGCATTTCTAGAGTCTCATTTGGGAATGGATCACTTGGGGGGGGGGTAGAGGAGAAATGAAGATGGAAAAGTGCATTGGTTTAACTAAGGATTTTGGAGGGAACGAAGGTCGGTGGGACTCGGGTTTCCTCACTGCCCACTCCCTGCCTGACTGCTGGGTCGCACAGCGTCTCTTTGTGTTCGTGTATGGGTCTGGGAAATCAGAACATCTTCATCTAGGCTTGGTTCTCGATACGGAAAAGATAGCTGACAATGGCAATAAAAATAACAGTAAGCAGTTGGAAAGGACCAGCTCAAATCGTGCTCTGTCAACAGCTTTGCAATCTGTATAAATATGAGTGGAAAGACAAAAAACTCTGATTTCGCTTTAAGAATGTGAGTATCCATTGTCGTAGATTTAAATTAGCATGTTTTCCTTGTACTGTATGTAAATTCCTTCTTGGCAAATAACCCATGTCCACTAATGTATGTGTATTTTGGGTCTGTATAGTTTTGGTCTCTGCAAAATACAATGAAATTTGATAGCACACAGAAATACTTGCATGGAATGTCAAATTTTTTGTGTGTGCTTCTCACATATCCATAAAAGAGTTTACACATTTCTAATTACTCATTCAAAAAGAGACTTTACAGCACTTTTAAAAGAGAGCCAATTTTTTCCCTACTGTGTTCTGTTTTTACAGCTTGTGGAAAGCTTATTTAACGAAAGTTTAAGTAATCAGCGAAAGTCATTTCTGAGAAAAGACTGACAGATATGAAGCCTCTTTTCACACTTCATAAGAGGTGGAGATAGTAGCCATAAAATTTACAGCTGAATAGTACTCTGTTTAGCTTAAGTTATAGAATTATTAGTGTTTCGGGCATGTGATAGATTTTTTGGGAGGTTAAATATTTTAAATGATTATATATGCTATGTGTAGCCAAGCTCAAAGTGTGCAATACTAATAACAACCTACCCCTCCAAACCCGGCAACCTGCACACTCCCACGGGGCTGATGTTGCACTAAAAATATGTGTTTGCAGCTGACTTAGCTTCATGATATATTAATAAAATGCTAGTGATATGTTCCCTTCACACAGGCTCACCTCTGGCTATGAAATTATGAATTCTCGGGTGATGGAAACGAACGGACAGGGCATGTTGGATAAGAAGGGAGTCAGTAGGGAGCTCAGCACCATCAGCATCTCTGTCCCAGCTCCTGCAGAGCAGGGACACGCGAGTTTTACTGTGTGAGAGACCTGGCTATAGAGTGATTGAGAATAAATGAATTCTTCTGCAGGACATGACCAATTATGTCTTAAAAAGAGCTGAATAAAAGAGGAAGATCTTGGTTGTTTTAGGAGACTGAAGAGTTCATGAGAACTCTTATATAAATGGGCATGCCTTTTGGAGATAGTAATAAGTGTTTGAGTGTGAATCTTTCTAAATATTATGAGATGCCTAAATGTTATGGCAATGGGTAACACATACAAATACTTATGACAAGATATAAATGAGCAAACAAAAGAAATTACTGAATGCGTTTAAATGTTACGCTCTCTGTGTCATCCTTTCAAACCTTTTTTGTTTTTGGTGGTGCTTTTGATGTAACTGTTTACTCAGGAGCAAACAGCAGAAATGCTTTCATAGCTCTTTAAAATAACATAAATTGTGTGAGCTGGAGTTCAGTCCCACTGCAGTTATTCTGAGGTTTGCCATTGCTTTTGATAGAACAAGAACAAAATCAGGGAGGCCTCGTTCCTCCTCATTGTGGCTGCCATGCTATAACACGGTATTCACGTGACAAAGTAGCTCACCATACAACTTAAATCAGTATGCACTTTAAATATGAGTAGTGTAATGTTTATATTTTTTTTAATTCACTTTTATGTGAGCCTAATACAGCCGGCCTCATAAAGCTCACTCTTGCACCAGATTAAAGCGGTGCCTTTGTAGCATGTACTGGTTGTACATAAATCACAGTGGCACTCTGTTACTGTCCACAAGCTGCTTTTTGTGCTAAAGGTTTCAATCATTAAGATGTACAGTATTATCTCCGGCATGGCTTTAGTCCTGGAGAAATTATGCTGAGGTGCTTTTGTATGTTTGGCATTTGTGAAAAATGCGTGTGTGTGTACAGTGTGCCATTTGAAAGCTGATACACCTAGTAGGTTTAGCTGCTGTATTAACCAGTATTTTAACTAAATGTACAGAAAATTCTCCTGTGTATTTATGCAATGCAGGAAAGGTACTGATCCTACCAGTTTGCAAATTCCCAATGTCTACCTCTGACATCCATTTCAGCTCAGTTTAAGGTTCTCTGGGAGTCAGACACTTAGATTTCAGGTACGAATCTCAGTTACAGGAAAAGTGTCCTAATTTGTCAGACCCTACAGGTTTTCAGCTTTGGTTGTTAATACCAACAATTCCTAAATCCTATTCAGTTGACTCTGAAAACTGTATTCGGGAGGCGTGCAGTGATCCTGCATTCAAATGGTTAATTTGCACTATGTTCTGTTAAAGAAAAGGAAAACTGTCACCCTGTCATTTTAGAGTCTGACACTAAGCTTGTCAAAAGAGACAGCTGTTAAACTGAATTACTGTTGACATGCAGAGAAACGGCCCTTGCCAGATGTAAAGGACATCTGCGGCAATGAAGTGGTACAGGGTGGCTTTTAAAATGTGGTCATACTGGTATTTGAATAGAGCGTCTATGGCATTAAAACGTGGCCTTGACTCAGACAGTTTAAGGCAGCGAACCAGAGCCAATGAGAAGCACAAAGAAGTGCTGATCTGTTGCTGTATCCATAACTTATGCATGAATATGAAAACAGTGCAGTGTCAAAGCTATTAAGCTCTTATCTTGTATCCAGGAGGATGTGGGTTTAAAACACAGTAGGAAATATTTTGTATTTCTGGGTCCTTGAATGTGCGGGTGGGTGAGGTGTAAATTCATAAGGTGGATTATGCAGGGAATGAATAGAAATAAGTCTTCTTGTCTTCAGCGAACAACTGCTCAGACAAGAATTGCAAAGGGCATTAAGCTTAGGAAGTGAGGGCTGGATGTGCCTCGCCGGTGTTTCCGATAAGGCTGCGGGGGTGCGTGCTGGGGAGGCTCTCCTTCCGACAGGGGAGCAAGTGAAAGTGGAAAGAGCTGCACCGGGAGGCCTGTAACATTTTGTCCATGTGTTCTAATGTGATTTACACAAGGTAGTGGGGATACCAAATTAATTTTGTGAAAAAATGTAGATATTATGAATATTTTATAATGTAGCAATGGAACCAACAGCAGGGAATTCTGCACATTATATAAGTGCGTAAGTCTTGGATTTGCATGCTTTTAGGGTAGAAATAAAGCTGTTTCGGAAAAAATGTATCAGTTAAGCAATTTTGCTAAATGTATCAAAAATGAAATGTTATGAGACGAAGCATATATTCATTATGAAATGAAATTGATGTTTGAAGCTAAAAAAAAAAATATTCAGGCCAAACATCATTTTGAATATGTTAGCAGATCATATCTTGATGATTTATTTGTATGTTTAGTGGTGGCAGAAACCAAAGAGTTTGCCATCTGTGGGGAAGAAGGCAAACAGTATTTCTAAACCATAGAGGCTAAGGTACTCCTTTCTGCAGGAAAGAAACAGCAGCACCAGCAATTTGCTAATTCGCTCTAGGTGGCAAAAACCCTGGAAGGGGCAAGTGTGAGAGATGTTTTCTTCTTTGTAAGGTGCAGTTTGCTTTCCAAGCACGTGGGTTTCTCTATGCAGAAAGGCTTACGTCAGTCAAGGTGGACTCATTCCCCTGTGCTTCCTCCAAGGCTGATGGAAACACCAGGGCTCGCCTAGGGCTTGAGGTGATTTGAGCTGGTGCCTTGCATTGCTCCGAGAGCACCCCTTTGCCACAGAGAGCATTCAGTGTCCTGTGCTGGCACAGCTGGATTGCTACCGTTGCCCACCATCTTGGTGCCAACAGGTGGATGTCTGAGCCAGTGGTCCAGCTGGACAGCCTCCAGGTTCCTGAAGAGATGTGTGGTAGCGCGTGATTTATGGAGGTAACTCTTATAGCATGGAGGGCCGCTGGGTAGTCCTGCTGCCAAATCTGACCAAAGGGCCACCTGCACATGTAACCAGCAGTGCTCCCACTGGTCCATATGGCCGTGGTTGGCTGGGTCACAGCAGGAGATTCCTTTACATGTACAAATATATGTGATCTAACACAGCTCATCCTGAAACCACAGGTATCACCAGCTGCCAGAGGTCTGCCATGTACGAAGGAGGCAGTAAGTAGTGTCAGCGTTTAACCACCACAGCATGGGCAGCAAGCAGAGAGTAGCAGTTGTGTTAGGGCAGTCTCCAGGAGTCAGGGGCATGTGCTTTGTCCAGGTCTCTGCTGGGAGGCTTTCGAGGAGCAGTCAGGATGACCGTGCTCCCCTGGGGTCAGAGCACATGGGTGCATTTTGGAGTTCATGGTGTTGGGAGAGTTGATTCCTCAAGACTGACTTTTATATGGAGAAAATGTAGCTGCTTGGCAGCAGCTCATTTCTCACCCTATAGGGTTTGGTAAGATCTTGGGGACAAATACAGGAAAGGAAATGTAAATAAAAATGTTTAATTAAGAAGTTTTGAATGTATTTTAGCTTGTGGGCGACAAGAGAGCAGGTGACTGCCTAGCAGGGCCACCGCTATCTCATGCGTGTGATCTGGGGACCACTGGAAGCCACTGGAGCTTCCAGTCTATTGGGGTAAGGGCAAGACAGACCTAGGAGGAAATAACTTTACGGTGATTTTCTGCCTCCCCACTCAGCTGCTGCGTGTGCCTCTGTCTGTGCTGACCCAGCAACATCAGTACTGAATGTCTGCAAAGGCAGTGCTGGTTCAAAACTATCCCTGTGTCTGTGCTGGGACAGGGCTTGGGTGGTCATCTTCCCCCTGCCAATCTGACAGGAGTTATATGGGTAAAACATCAAATACCTCTTCAGAAGGATGTTGAAAGCTGCAATAAAAAAGGCTGAAATCTCCATATCCACTTCTCAGAGATTAGGTGGAGCTGCAGCTCAATGTTGCAGGTTTTATCCAGTGCAGACTCACCTATTTACATAACTATGCTATAATTACTAACTTTTTACAAACAAGCACAAGGTGGAACATTAAAATAAACAGGAACAAGCTAATTATTAGATGGCAGGTTTTTCTGCAGTAACTCTTATAATATCATCATTAGTTTATTAAAGCTTACAATGAAAAATCTCTTTCTCATAATCCAAGCTCTTTCATACAGCTTCCAATTTTGATTGACACCAAAATAAAATAACTAACCTATAAATTATAATGAACGATTTAAGTGATGTATAAATGCATTATTTGTAAAGCATTGCAAGGATCATCAGTGTGAAGCTTATGCAATTTTAAGAAAATAAAAAATATTTTGCCAGGATAATAATAAGACAAAATTCAGCTCTTTTTGTAACTGTTCTCACCACATGCCTATATTAATTGTAATAATCAAATGAACCTGGAAAAAAAGCCTGATGTCAACAGTCCTTTGAACTTCATCATGTAATCAGCCCCAGGTCAAAAATTAAAATCTATGCCATTCTTCTGAGAAATGCACCCCAACTTTGTGATATGTGAAAAAACAAATTTCTGTCATTGAAGTCACCCTAAAATTCATGTTTGTAAATATGTTCCTACTCACCTGCTTGGTGATGTTGGAAAGGCATCTTTCCTATTTTATTCAAGCCAAGAAATGAAAATTTCTGAGTTTCATGTGTTGACTGGGAGATGTGCTCTGCCTGTTGTGTGCTGACACGGCGAGCAGGGCTGAATCGCTCCAGCTGAAGATCTACACCCAAGCTTTAGTTTCCCATTTCAGTATTGCAGAGAGCATGGGAACTAGGTCATTGAGAAACAGAAAATAATGCACAATGGCTTGTTATAATCCACCCATTTGTTTGGGAAACCAGTGATCTTCAGGGAGGGAAAGGACTTCTTGCTGCATTTTAAATACCGTATTTCAAATTGGGGTTTCTAATTCAGCTTTTACGTAGCCTGATAGCTGTTCATTACTGTAAGAAGAATCTCACACAAATGGAAGTTATTCTATTCAAGATCATCAGTGTCATGGGCTCAGAGTTTGCTTGGCAAGGCCACCTTATAGTTTGGTGAGTACTGTTAATGTGCTTTAATTTGACTGTGCTAGACCCGTAGTGGAAGATCTGGCTCTTGCCCCTAGAGGTTTGCAGTGTAAAATGAGTTAATAGCACTTTTCAGGCTAGGTCTGAGTGCATATTATAAATGACTAATTTATTTCCTGAATTTAGCATATCTTCCTGCTTAGAATGTGATTTCTATGAATATTTTCTGGCATAAAGGTATTCTTTTTTTCTCTTTCTCTGTGGTAGGGATGTTACGTTTGCTTGCTTGGATGTTTATGGCGTGTTTCTGGCAAACACCTAAAATTCAGTTTCCAAGGCTGTGGACAGCAAAGGGCATGTCTTGCAGAGATAAAATGAGACTGATGCAAATAACAGTGTGATGGGAACCCTTTTCAATGTTGAAAATCATGAAAAGGAGCACGTATGCTGTAACTCCATGTACAGTCAAAATATGAGACAACATTTACTCTGGATTTATACAGTTTAACACTGCACGGAGTTTGGGATCTTCATAAACTATAACCCCACCATTTCCTAAATATTTTCAGTGGTGCAAAATCTTTTGTGATCCAAGCTGGTTTGCAATGTGACTAGTCTCAAGGTAAGGTCATGGGGAATTATATTGACTCTTTGGTGTAGTTTTTTCTCTGTGTGTAATTCTTGAGAGCCAGCTGCAAACTTACTTGTTGCTGACTGGCTTGGTAACCTACATTCTGCATAAATATACTGATGTATACCTGATATGGCTTAAGCTAAGGAAGAACCAGACAGGAGCCAAGGACGCTCCTTTTCCATCTTTGCATTGAGCATGTTTCTTGTGTCAATGTCTTTTTCATGACACTTTAATCTTTTTGGAAGCACTGTGAAAAGCCAGATAATATCTTTGCACCTGGTCCATGCCCATAAAAGTATTTTAAGATTAATTTCATGGGTACAAATAGCTTCTCCAAACATCAGCCATTTCTCTTTTTAACCATAAACATAGGTATTCTACTCTCCCTGCTTTGTTTTCTTTTTAGAAATGCTGTTTATTGCAATGAACTGAGTGACCACGCACTGAACAGAAGTTTTCCCTAAATTAGGTGGAAAAGCCACTTTTTGCATATGTTTTCTCAGGTGATCAGCTATCATCTTGTTATAGGTTATCTAATTTCAAACAGAGGAATAGAGCTTTGATTATTTTTGCTTTTCTATGGGGATTTCTCATATTATATAAAGCTCTAGGTATAGGCAAAGATGAGGAAAGAGGAGTGCAGGTGTTGGTAGTGCTCACTGAGTAGCTGATTTACAGATATGGTACTCCCTTGCAACCAGATGACCAACACACTTTGCATTTTATTTATTTATTTTGCTACCTAGCACTTATTTTTTCTCTTATGTGAATTAATTTACCCTATAAAGCACTCCTTGCTATAATCAATGAGTCATTACACTAAAAACCTGCAGGAAAGATTAATTAAATGAAAAGTATGCAAGAGGAATGATCAACTTTTGTATTTCTAGTGACCCAAATATTTAGTGCTTTCTTTATGCTGGGTTCTCATATGTTACAGGAGAGGTTTTTACCTTTAACCACAGGGAGTTTGGATGGCTTAGAGTGTGGTGATATTTCCTAGACATACCAAATCCAGTTCATTTATCATCAATATCCACAGGAAATAATAATCTGTTTATACATCACATTTCTCTGAGCTCTGCGAGGTTCTTGTTATGAATTCCTTCCAGCTGCTTTTCTCATTCCCACAGAAGAATTGCATGTGAAGGGTTACTGCTTACCCATCAGTTACTCTAACAATTATTGACTGATAACCACTGGTAATTCCAACTTTCTGACAATCTTTGATAAGGATTTTGTGTAGTTATTATGCGCTAAAATGTCGCCTCACCCATAAAGGTCTTGAACTTCAGGTTGGGTAGCTGACACAGCCACCTTTTCTGGAACCTTGAATAGAAAGAGGTTAATAATATGGAATATGGAGCTTTTACAGCTATAGAAATGCCATGTAAAACTGAGAGTCGGCTTGAAACTCCTGTTTTCTGCCCCATGGGAGTGATTGTGTCCTGTTACCTTCTGAGAAGTGATGCCTGCCAGTTGGCTGCAGCTCGGCAGGCAGAAATCGAGGTTTCTTTTATTCTGCCCAATGATTTTTGGTAAAAGTAAGTTAAGTAGAGCCATAAATCAAAGCAATTAGAAAAAAGTAAAAAAAAAAAAAAAAAAAAGAGCCGTGGCTAAGCTCATTTCCTTGACATTCTTTGCACTGCTGGTATTACAGTACACTGGCTTTCGGTTCTGGTTTATTCCCCTGCAAATCACTGTTCACCTCTATTAATTTCCTCATATCTATTGTAGATTTATGTTTTCTTTAAGATCAGTAGGTAACTGCATTCAGGCAGAGTTGCACCATAGCAGAGCAGATGAGCTGCTCCCATTCTAGCTTAGCAAGCGATCAAATGCAAGCCCAGGAGATTTCCCATCCTGGGAAGGGGGTTTAATATTTTTCCTAGAACTTTTTTTTTTTTTTTTTTTTTTTTTTTTTTTTTTTTTTTTTTTTTTTAAAAAAAAAAAAAAAAAAAAAAAAAAAAGAGCCGTGGCTAAGCTCATTTCCTTGACATTCTTTGCACTGCTGGTATTACAGTACACTGGCTTTCGGTTCTGGTTTATTCCCCTGCAAATCACTGTTCACCTCTATTAATTTCCTCATATCTATTGTAGATTTATGTTTTCTTTAAGATCAGTAGGTAACTGCATTCAGGCAGAGTTGCACCATAGCAGAGCAGATGAGCTGCTCCCATTCTAGCTTAGCAAGCGATCAAATGCAAGCCCAGGAGATTTCCCATCCTGGGAAGGGTGAAGCCACACACACCAGCAATAATTACTTTACTTTTAAAGTGATCTGGGAAAAGAGGGAGAATAAGAACAAGAGGAATGAATTCTCTATTCAATTTTAAGGCAGTAAGAATTTAAGTTAATTTAGCATGTTAATTAATATGTCCTAAGAGCTGTAAAGTGTAATAATATGGAGGATGAATTCTTTAAATTGTAGGTGACCAAGAGAAATCTGGATGAATATATAACACTGCCTCTGCTTTTTGTCGGCTTATAAATTGCATTAAGAATGGTGGCAATGTATTAAAGATTTTTGTAATACTTTGTTCTCGACTGCAAGCAGTTGTAATTGCCGTAGGGATGTTAAACTGTGCTTTAGGACAGAGAAGGCAGTACTGTAAGAGTAAGTTAGGAAAAAAAATATTTCAATCCCAAATGGGTGAAACTTGAGATATAAATGCATGTCTTAACCCCTAACTATGAGTTTTTAGGGAGAAAACAAACTAAATGGTATTAGTACTGTACTGAATCTGTTTTTTCTGTGAATCAACATCTGGGTATTTTCCTTGCTCTTTTGTAATTTTACTGAAATAAAATTATAGAAAGCTTTTGCCTTAATGTTTTGGCCCAATCTTTTCAGTGCTTCAGGGGATTGATACAGGTTACATAGCTGGCTTTGAGTCTAGTTTCTCCTTCACCAGCTTTTGCAATTCTGTGGGACTGATGGATTATAGCACTTTGGAAATCAGACCTTAAATTCTGATGTCTACAAAACATAAAAGAGGTTGAATTGTGTATATTTTGCCCTAAACCCACACTATATTCCTTGAAGACAATAGCAAAAAAAAAATCATATAAAATTGTCTCTTTATTTCTAGGTACCTTAATATCAGAGGAGACTTGCTTCCAGCTAAGGAAACATTTGTTACAGAACTGAAAATGCTTGATATGATGTTGTATCAGATAAACTTTGTTAGTGCACAGTAGCACAGTGATGATAATTTAAGAACTCACAGGATTTTCAGCAGTAAAAGATCCTCAATGAATGCTAAGCTCAGTGGGAAAATGCAGTGCATAAATCTGCAGCAAGATGAGTGGGACAGGAGGGGGAGCAGCTCTGCACTCAATTTTGGGAACCCCAAACTGCTGTTGAAGGGCGTTAGAGAGAAAGAGACGTGAAGAGGTATTTTGGGGCATAAATGTTAATTTCAAAGAGTTTTCATGTTAAATATAGTGTTGGGCAAGACCCTGTCTGGGAGTCCTCAAGTCACTGGAGGTTCCTGCTGTTCTTTGGCACAGGGAGAGATAATCTGGCCTAGTGGAGGGGTCAGCCTCTAGCTGCTGCGTAGTCCCAAAGTATATGGTCACTGGAGGTATCAAGAAAGATGAAGAAAGGTCCAGGCAAGAAAAGCGTGGTCAAAGTTGATGGATAAAATGGTTTCACGTGATGGGATAAAGAACATCAACTGGTAAAGAAGAAATGATGCTTAAGATCAAGGATTGCCACATCCAGGATCAGCCAGCCCTGGATGATCTCAGAAGTAATTATGAAGTTGAACCTGGGAAGAGCTGGAGAAGGAAGAGCAAAGGCACCAGAGAAAGGCAGCAGAGGAATTTGACAACAAACTCCAGCGAGAAAGTGCAGTGCCATGAAGGGGGAGGATGTTTGGGCACCTGTTGTGACAGCTGTGACTAAGCATACAATGACCAGATCAGGGTGAATAATGAGAGAATCTGCTCATTTAAGAGTGTATATACAAACCCAGCAGGGACATGAAACTGTTTTGCTTTGTTTTACTGATAATGTGTTATTGGAGTCATGTCTCTGACTGTGTCCTAGAGTGGGTTCAAAACAATTACTTATATAACACAGGATATATTTAAGTCAGGGAGGACTGGGAAGGGAGAAATGTGTGTATCTCAATTTCTGGTTAAGAAGCAAAATGAAATTACGTTTTTCTGAATAGATTTATTGATTTCCGTTTGTCCAATGCAGGGATATCTCTCTCAAGGGCTGGATGCCCCTTGCAAAATTTGAACTGCAAAATAGTCGGTGAATTGCATTAAACCTTGTATACATCTCTGGCCAGCGGTTAGTTCGTACCCTAACCTAACTGCATTATTCTAAAAAGTAAACTCCTTTGAAATAATCTCAGCCAGTGCCATCTTCAAAAGTTGGGGCCCATTTCTGGATGGCTCCAGCTGGTCCATGGTGGCCAGTGCTCACGGTTGTCCGAGGTAGATAGGCAGTCCCTGGTGCAGCCCCTGGCATACCTTCTTCTAATGCCGTGCTTTACAAGTGGTCAGGCATCTTCTGGATCAGCTTTGGGGTTAGAGAGCCTGATTTTGAAATGGCAAATACACTGCTCTAGCAAAATTTCATCCATATGTGAAAGAAAATTATATTTGCTGCTCACTTACAGAGCAGAGTAATATGCAGGACAACATCAGGGAAAACAAAAGGAAAAACACAACTCAGCAGAGCAGTTCTTTGGGCACCAAGAAATGGCACGGTCCAATGCAACTGCCCACGTTGCAAACCAGATTCACAAATAATGGCTTTCTATGCAAGAGTAACTGCTGCTACTTTAATTTAAAATGAAAACCATATTGAGAAACTTTGAATACGAGGACAAGATTTGTGGTATGTAAATACTTGGTGGGTGCAGCCAACCAGCACAAAATATATTTAGAGGGAGCTGGAGCTCAGTCCCTACTAGAGTGCACTGTGCTTACAGATCATTATGTACACAGAATAAATTACAGCAGGGTTTGTCAACTAATTTGGTGGAGGTATGAATTCTTTATCTATTAATCAATGTAGGGAAGCATGAAGCACCTATAAACCATTCATCTCACTTTAGCTTCTTGTTTAAATTTAATTAGAGTTCTTCTGATTTGATTGGAAAAAATGGAGGTACCTTTGAATATAGAGGTGTCAGATGGAGTATCTTGGATAACACTTACTGCTGTGAGATCCTCAGGGCAATGGGTCAAGTAGTTTGGACTTTTTCCCAAAATGAACAGCTATAAAAATTGCTTACAGGGTAAGACCCCTCACTCACAAGTCATAAAAAAGATGCTCATGGTGCCAGCAACTTGCCAATGTGAATGAAGTTTGTAACAGAGTGTGAATTAGATCATTTTTCTCTTATGCCTGCAGCGGTTTTCCCCTTTTTCATCAGTTTCTCCATTCCTTTTTCATTATATATATGTACAAGGAGGGTATTTAATAGGGAAAGTTAATTTCTTCACCCCTTATCCTTATCCTAACTTTTTCTACTGTTGTCAGTGTTAAAAAATTCGTTAACAACAGTAGGGACAGAATCAGATCGATGCTTTTTTTTTCCTTTTAAAGAAATACGTCACAAAATTGTTTACCTATTCTTCTCATAATTTCCACAGAGATCATAGATAAGGCTGTAACACCTATACAGTTATGGTATGTTTTCTACTGCACGTGTAGTATGTGATGCACCTAGTTGCAACTGCAAGCACAGAGAGCCTCAGTGGGTTACTTGCATTAAATTTCATTTTAATTTGACTTTAAATCAGTGGCATTTCCTTCTTGTCTTTTAGAAAAGAATTCTTTAAAATGTTTTTTTTAAATAAAAAGTCAGTGCTAAGCCTTAGAGTCCTACATGCAAGACTTGAAAACTGCAATTTCACTGAAAGCCATACACTAAATGTGATATACATTGATGCTTGTTTATTGTGGATAAATATCATTCTCTAGGTAGTGCCTAGAAATTTTAATTAATTTCAGATACACCCTATTTTTGTCCACGTATGCAGATTTCAAATCTGTGCCTTTGCCGATTTTGACACTGTGCAATGATGTATCCGAGCGTTCAGATGTCTGGCTCTTAGAGTTGTGAAATGATAAAACAAACAAACCCAACAGTTCCAGCCTTGTCAATCTAGTTCTCAGTGGACAGATGCCCCGGTGCTAGAAAAGCATCATCCCATCTAATACCTCTTGGCAGTGTCTAAAGGAAGCCAGAGATCTTCTAGACACAAAAGTAAGATTGGCTTCTTGTCTCAAAAGGAATCGTGTCTGTGGCCACCCTGAAGCTCCTGAGTAAGGCTGCGTGGGGGAAGGTGTATAACCTCTGCGCCTGCTGTGCCTCATTTGTGCACAACTAAGTGATTTCTGGCCTCTCAGATAATCAGTCTGATCTGCTTCTGGAGCAAGTTGCTTCTGGACAGTGGTGGATTAATGAGTGAAGGTCCAGGTTTGTGCATTGCGGTTTCTGAAAAGAGCTGGGTTCGTTGTTAGAGGTTGTGGATTACATCATTAATTAATTAAACGGTATCATTAATTATGGATTTAAATATTTTATTGGAGGCTTATCTAGTGGGAATTGACTACATCTTCTAAGAAAATGGGAAGTTTCGGGTTTGTGATGGCACATCGTGAGGGACAGTCCTATCCCACTGGTATATGGCCATGGCTCTATTCCCTTGAAGGCCACTGCAGGAGGTCCAGCATAGGTCTCCTCTTGAGCAAAGCTGGGAAGGGGGATAAGGCTTCAGGCTCATCTCCTGCCCATGTAGTCAGCCCAAGTTCAGCTGAGCACCTGGGACATGCAGTCTCGGTGGGGCAGAGCTCCAACACAGCCCAGCCTGGTGAGGCAGTACCTGCCAGGAGCACAGCATCATCCCAAAGGTCTTGCAAAATGGGTTTAAAAGAACGCAGAACTGACTGATTTCACTGTATGGGCAGCTGGCTGTGACTGAGAAAGAAGACAGCGAATTGTTTTGGTACAGATGAGGTTTTCTTTTGGCTAATGATTTGTTTTTAATGTCACACATGGTATCATGAGAAGCTGCAGCATTTGGGCATTTTTAATGAATTCATATAGCTTGCATATTAGTAGGAGTATTTCCACTGCAGCAAACACCATAAACAGTTTCCACACTGGGGTATGTTATACTGCCACCAGAATTGGTTCTTCTGATGGTTCATTTCTTTTATGCTGAGAATTCAGGACCAATTCAGCTTGGTTTTATGCATCATTAGAGATTTACAATTACTGTGCTATAGTTTCTTTCTGGAAGCCTATCTCTCATGGTTAATGCTATGGGAGTCCTGTTGTGTGGAGGCTGGTATTAGCCACCTTATAGCAATAAAGCGTTTGAGAAGGATTTAGAATTATGAGTGGCTAAATTCTCTGTGCAGCGACTGTAATACTGTTATCCCTTGCTGAGCTTGGGTTGAAACATTTTTTTTTCTCCTCAAATTAGAAAAAAATGCTGTTTCTTCAAGAGGTTTTGAATCATTTACATGTAATTTTTTGTTGAACTGCTGCATTCAGAAATGAGGAATTGTGACAAATTCCATTTGGATTTCATGATGCTTAAAATACATTTAGATTGTACCAGTATATAATGAAAAGAAGGCCTTCTCATTTTTTATCTCACTTTAAAAAAGTGTAATCATTATTTGGGACTTTCTTTCGATTTTTAGATTTTATGTGTATTGCCAAAGTCAATAAATTTCAGTAGCTGTGCCTTTGGACAATAAACAGTGGATCTGTGTGTATTATAATCCACATAATCCATGTTTTAGATAAATGTACCGTTGCTCTGAAACAAACATGATATGCAGCGAATAATATGGGCCCAATCCAAAGGCCATTAAAATCAATGAAAAGATTTCAAATTAACTTTTATAGCCTTTAGATCAGGCTCTAAATGGGCAAATTACAGTTATGGAGTTTCCCATTTACATACCTGTGTGCTGCATTTAATGTATTTTATGGAATTGAAATTACTTGCTACTCTTTTTCATGCTTTTTTAGGATAAGAATTTGCCAAGGGCATCAACAGCAGTTTTCCCAGGCTTCAGCACAAGGATTATATAGTCAATCCACAAATGACTCAAATCTTTGAAAAAAAAGGACATGGTTATCAGAGAAGCTTTGACGACAGCAAGGACAGGAGCTCTATCTTGCTTATTCCATCAGAGATTCTAATTCCCTCTCATTAACATACTCAGGACATCA